>NC_064617.1:216823000-217124771 GCF_023898315.1 Schistocerca nitens
ATATCTAAACTGAAGATGGAGAGGGCAAGAGAGGAAAGGAAAGGGCAGGAAAGGAATGAGATGGAGATCCTTGTTGTCAGCAGCATTGGAGCATAGAGGGTGGTCCAACGATCGTGACCGGGCCAAATATCTCACGAAATAAGCGTCAAACGGAAAAACTACAAGGAACTCGTCTAGCTTGAAGGGGGAACCAGATGGCGCTATGGTTGGCCCGCTAGATGGCGCTGCCATAGGTAAAACGGATATCAACTGCGTTTTTTTTAGTAGGAACCCTCATTTTTATTACATATTCGTATAGTACGTACAGAAATATGAATGTTTTAGTTGGACCACTTTTTTCGCTTTGTGATAGATGGCGCTGTAATAGTCACAAACATATGGCTCACAATTTTAGACGAACAGTTGCTAACAGGTAGGTTTTTTAAATTAAAATACAGAACGTAGGTACGTTTGAACATTTTATTTCGGGTGTTCCAATGTGATACATGTACCTTTGTGAACTTATCATTTCTGAGAACGCATGCTGTTACAGCGTGATTACCTGCAAGTACCACATTAATGCAATAAATGCTCAAAATGATGCCCGTCAACCTCAATGCATCTGGCAATACGTGTAACGACATTCCTCTCAACATTGAGTAGTTCGCCTTCCGTAATGTTCGCACATGCATTGACAATGCGCTGACGCATGTTGTCAGGCGTTGTCGGTGGATCACGACAGCAAATATCCTTCAACTTTCCCCACAGAAAGAAATCCGGGGACGTCAGAGCCGGTGAACGTGTGGGCCATGGTATGGTGCTTCGACGACCAATCCACCTGTCATGAAATATGCTATTCAATACCGCTTCAAACGCACGCATGCTATGTGCCGGACATCCATCATGTTGGAAGTACATCGCCATTCTGTCATGCAGTGAAACATCTTGTAGTAACATCGGTAGAACATTACGTAGGAAATCAGCATACATTGCACCATTTAGATCGCCATCGATAAAATGGGGGCCAATTATCCTTCCTCCCATAATGCCGCACCATACATTAACCCGCCATGGTCGCTAATGTTCGACTTGTCGCAGCCACCGTGGATTTTCCGTTGCCCAATAGTGCATATTATGCCGGTTTACGTTACCGCTGTTGGTGAATGACGCTTCGTCGCTAAATAGAACGCGTGCAAAAAATCTGTCAACGTCCCGTAATTTCTCTTGTGCCCAGTGGCAGAACTGTACACGACGTTCAAAGTCGTCGCCATGCAATTCCTCGTGCATAGGAATACGGTACTGGTGCAATCGATGTTGATGTAGCATTCTCAACACCGATGTCTTTGAGATTCCCGATTCTCGCGCAATTTGTCTGCTACTGATGAGCGGATTAGCCGCGACAGCAGCTAAAACACCTACTTGGGCATCATCATTTGTTGCAGGTCGTGGTTGACGTTTCACATGTGGCTGAACGGTTCCTGTTTCCTTAAATAACATAAGTATCCGGCGAACGGTCCGGACACTTGGATGATGTCGTCCAAGATACCGAGCAGCATACATAGCACACGCCCGTTGGGCATTTTCATCACAATAGCCATACATCAACATGATATCGACTTTTTCAGAAATTGCTAAACTAACCATTTTAACACGGGTAATGTATCACGAAGCAAATATCGTCCTCACTGGCGGAATGTTACGTGATACCACGTACTTGTACGTTTGTGACTATTACTGCGCCATCTATCACAAAGCGAAAAAAGTGGTCCAACTAAAACATTCATATTTTTTACGTACTACACGAATATGTAATGAAAATGGGTGTTCCTATTTAAAAAAACGCAGCTGATATCCGTTTGACCTATGGCAGCGCCACCTGGTGGGCCACCTTAGCGCCTTTGATTTCTCCCTTCAGGCTAGACGAGTTTCGTTCTTTGTAGTTTTTTCGTTTGATGCTTATTTCTTGAGATATTTGGCCCGGTCACTATCAATGGACCACCCTGTATACACGAATCAGTGGCGAAGTGGAAATGTGTGGCGGACCGGGATACGAACCCGGGATCTCCTGCTTACTGGGCAGGCGCGTTAACCACTGCACCTTGCGGGACACAGTGTTATCGCAACTGCGCGGACTATCTCGGCACATCTCACGGTCGATCACGCTCCCACCTGTGCCATCTATCTGCAGTCCCATTTCCTCCATGCTCGCTACTCTGAGATTCCCAGAGGAGGTCGGACGTACTTGTGCATCCGCACTGGAGAATGTAGAGGCATTGGCCAGCTACGCCAATCACATTATACCAATGTGTGGTGTCGGACATGTCTGAAAGAACAGACATCTCACATTCGTATAGTTTAATTTTTAATGTTTACTAAGTGTTTTATTGTGTTCACCCTCAGTCCTCAGCTTTGCGAATGCTTTCGCCAGACAATGTTCGGTAATTTTGTCAATTTACCCAGGCAAACCTATTAGCAGGCCACTTTGTGGGAGCCGTAGGCGGGCCTTATGGACCAAGTCCAAAGAAATCCGCAAGAAGATCGTGTCGACCTGAATGTTCCTCAGCCTTATGGGAGTTTTACAATGGTGACTACAGTGTAGGCCGTACAAGTTGCTACTGTTGACGCGTTAAGTGACTGATAACTAGAGACAGGAGTTCTATATGGTGATGATGAACAGTAGAGAAAATGAACAGAATTTTCTTCACTAGATGGTGTTCAGTGATGAGGACATGTTCCACCTTAGTGGTAACGTTACCCGCCACAGTGTGCTGATATGGGGTACATACAGGGTGTTTCAAAAATGACCGGTATATTTGAAACGGCAATAAAAACTAAATGAGCAGCGATAGAAATACACCGTTTGTTGCAATATGCTTGGGACAACAGTACATTTTCAGGCAGACAAACTTTCGAAATTACAGTAGTTACAATTTTCAACAACAGATGGCGCTGCGGTCTGGGAAACTCTACAGTACGATATTTTCCACATATCCACCATGCGTAGCAATAATATGGTGTAGTCTCTGAATGAAATTACCCGAAACCTTTGACAACGTGTCTGGCGGAATGGCTTCACATGCAGATGAGATGTACTGCTTCAGCTGTTCAATTGTTTCTGGATTCTGGCGGTACACCTGGTCTTTCAAGTGTCCCCACAGAAAGAAGTCACAGGGGTTCATGTCTGGCGAATAGGGAGGCCAATCCACGCCGCCTCCTGTATGTTTCGGATAGACCAAAGCAATCACACGATCATCGAAATATTCATTCAGGAAATTAAAGACGTCGGCCGTGCGATGTGGCCGGGCACCATCTTGCATAAACCACGAGGTGTTCGCAGTGTCGTCTAAGGCAGTTTGTACCGCCACAAATTCACGAAGAATGTCCAGATAGCGTGATGCAGTAATCGTTTCGGATCTGAAAAATGGGCCAATGATTCCTTTGGAAGAAATGGCGGCCCAGACCAGTACTTTTTGAGGATGCAGGGACGATGGGACTGCAACATGGGGCTTTTCGGTTCCCCATATGCGCCACTTCTGTTTATTGACGAAGCCGTCCAGGTAAAAATAAGCTTCGTCAGTAAACCAAATGCTGCCCACATGCATATCGCCGTCATCAATCCTGTGCACTATATCGTTAGCGAATGTCTCTCGTGCAGCAAAGGTAGCGGCGCTGAGGGGTTGCCGCGTTTGAATTTTGTATGGATAGAGGTGTAAACTCTGGCGCATGAGACGATACGTGGACGTTGGCGTCATTTGGACCGCAGCTGCAACACGGCGAACGGAAACCCGAGGCCGCTGTTGGATCACCTGCTGCACTAGCTGCGCGTTGCCCTCTGTGGTTGCCGTACGCGGTCGCCCTACCTTTCCAGCACGTTCATCCGTCACGTTCCCAGTCCGTTGAAATTTTTCAAACAGATCCTTTATTGTATCGCTTTTCAGTCCTTTGGTTACATTAAACCTCCGTTGAAAACTTCGTCTTGTTGCAACAACACTGTGTTCTAGGCGGTGGAATTCCAACACCAGAAAAATCCTCTGTTCTAAGGAATAAACCATGTTGTCTACAGGAAACTTGCACGTTGTGAACAGCACACGCTTACAGCAGAAAGACGACGTACAGCATGGCGCACCCACAGACTGCGTTGTCTTCTATATCTTTCACATCACTTGCAGCGCCATCTGTTGTTGAAAATTGTAACTACTGTAATTTCGAAAGTTTGTCCGCCTGAAAATGTACTGTTGGACCAATCATATTGCAACAAACGGTGTATTTCTATCGCTGCTCGTTTAGTTTTTATTGCCGTTTCAAATATACCGGTCATTTTTGAAACACCGTGTAGAAACCAACTGTCTTGGAATATTCACGAGATTCGCCGGAAGTGAATGTCTCTTGTGCATGGACTTCCGTCAATGTGTACCAACCACTTTTCTCCAACAGCAGACTGTGACTGAAATTACGTGTCTAGATATGTTGCATTGCTGCCTGATGCCACTACTTCAAGAGGACATGGGTGTAATCATTTTCCGGGAAGATGCAGTCGCTCCACGATATCTCGGGAGGTCACAGCGTACGTGTCTCAGACTGTTTGGATTAGACGATGGGAGAACATACAGTTTAGCCACCAACGTCTCCCGATGTGGCACCGTTAGACTTTTGTCTGTGGGGATATGTTAGATATGGTTGCACTTCCTGCAGGTGTCGACGAGCTTCGCAGAAACATCTGTGGTGCGCTGGCTGATGCAAATGCTGGCATTCTCTCGCGCATCTACACTCCTGGAAATGGAAAAAAGAACACATTGACACCGGTGTGTCAGACCCACCATACTTGCTCCGGACACTGCGAGAGGGCTGTACAAGCAATGATCACACGCACGGCACAGCGGACACACCAGGACCCGCGGTGTTGGCCGTCGAATGGCGCTAGCTGCGCAGCATTTGTGCACCGCCGCCGTCAGTGTCAGCCAGTTTGCCGTGGCATACGGAGCTCCATCGTAGTCTTTAACACTGGTAGCATGCCGCGACATCGTGGACGTGAACCGTATGTGCAGTTGACGGACCTTGAGCGAGGGCGTATAGTGGGCATGCGGGAGGCCGGGTGGACGTACCGCCGAATTGCTCAACAAGTGGGGCGTGAGGTCTCCACAGTACATCGATGTTGTCGCCAGTGGTCGGCGGAAGGTGCACGTGCCCGTCGACCTGGGACCGGACCGCAGCGACGCACGGATGCACGCCAAGACCGTAGGATCCTACGCAGTGCCGTAGGGGACCGCACCGCCACTTCCCAGCAAATTAGGGACACTGTTGCTCCTGGGGTATCGGCGAGGACCATTCGCAACCGTCTCCATGAAGCTGGGCTACGGTCCCGCACACCGTTAGGCCGTCTTCCGCTCACGCCCCAACATCGTGCAGCCCGCCTCCAGTGGTGTCGCGACAGGCGTGAATGGAGGGACGAATGGAGACGTGTCGTCTTCAGCGATGAGAGTCGCTTCTGCCTTGGTGCCAATGATGGTCGTATGCGTGTTTGGCGCCGTGCAGGTGAGCGCCACAATCAGGACTGCATACGACCGAGGCACACAGGGCCAACACCCGGCATGATGGTGTGGGGAGCGATCTCCTACACTGGCCGTACACCACTGGTGATCGTCGAGGGGACACTGAATAGTGCACGGTACATCCAAACCGTCATCGAACCCATCGTTCTACCATTCCTAGACCGGCAAGGGAACTTGCTGTTCCAACAGGACAATGCACGTCCGCATGTATCCCGTGCCACCCAACGTGCTCTAGAAGGTGTAAGTCAACTACCCTGGCCAGCAAGATCTCCGATCTGTCCCCCATTGAGCATGTTTGGGACTGGATGAAGCGTCGTCTCACGCGGTCTGCACGTCCAGCACGAACGCTGGTCCAACTGAGGCGCCAGGTGGAAATGGCATGGCAAGCCGTTCCACAGGACTACATCCAGCATCTCTACGATCGTCTCCATGGGAGAATAGCAGCCTGCATTGCTGCGAAAGGTGGATATACACTGTACTAGTGCCGACATTGTGCATGCTCTGTTGCCTGTGTCTATGTGCCTGTGGTTCTGTCAGTGTGATCATGTGATGTATCTGACCCCAGGAATGTGTCAATAAAGTTTCCCCTTCCTGGGACAATGAATTCACGGTGTTCTTATTTCAATTTCCAGGAGTGTAGGAAGAAATTTCGTACATATGGGATACCTGCTGTATGACAGGAGGAAGCAACATGGAACATTTGTGGAGAGAAACTTTACGTTCTGGCAATTTTACTGAGAATAAATTGTTTCAAGTAAATCTGCCGGTTTATTTAATGATACTTTTAGGTGATTAATTTAGAATCTTCCTGTATCCCGAACTTCACTGACAAACTGTCGAAAGTTTTTCTAGGATCGGTAGTTTATGCAGATTGTAATATGCAACAAGTTGCTCTTTGATTTGATACGATTTACTGCACCACTAATTAGTTTTTGAGACACTGCAGGCTAACCATAAGATGGGAGATGTTACATAAACATTATATTCTGGATTTGTGCTGCTAGCGGTTCTAGCGGTAGTGGCGAAAATTCAGTTAACGAAATGTTCACGAAGCAAAAAAATAGCTATGTTTTAGAATATTTACATTGCACTACCGTGTGGTATCCCACTTTTCCGAATCGTGATATTTGACAAGACTTGCATTTTATTCTGAAATTTAACGCTTTTCATATAAAGATCGCGAATGGGCGAAGTATGGTATCTAGCATCTTCATAATCTCTGTACTTGCGTTCAGCTACACAATGGCCAAAATAAATGTTGCATATTGCTTTATTGTCAATACTGGGCATAACAGGAAACAAAAATGATTTTGTTCTGTCAGGTACAGCCACAACAAAACAGAAATCAGAAGATAAACACATTTCCACTTGATAAACACAAACAAAGATACGAAAACAAAACCTTATAAAACATTGCTCTGCATACACTACACTTTCCTATCACCGTCATCTTGCATAACACATTGTTTATAAAATGGAGAAAGTTTTGAATGTGGTTAGGCGTATTTCTTACCATATTGTCTAGGAAAGCCTGTGAGATATTGCCCCATTCTTCAAATGGATCTGAGCACTATGGAAGGTCATCAGTCCCCTAGAACTTAGAACTACTTAAACCTAACTAACCTAAGGACATCACACACTAGAACTACTTAAACTTAACTAACCTAAGGACATCACACACATCCATGCCCGAGGCAGGATTCGAACCTGCGACTGTAGCAATCGCGCGGATCCGGACTGAAGGGCCAAGAACCGCTCGGCCACCGGGGCCGGCCCCCATTCTTCCATAGTGGCCTCTATAACGCCCTATCAGATGATGCCCTATCGGATCTCAGGTGGGACAGGACGATTGGAAATCGCTCGTTTTAGCATGGCCCATGCATTCTCAATCTCCGCTAGGAATGTTATCACAATACTGTAATGATGGGAGGGTGCATTGTCATCCATTAGCACCAACACCGCTCCAATATGTTCACCAAATAGAGGCACAATGCGTACAAGGATGTCATCCCGACACTCCACCTCGGCCGTTCGTGGTGGCCGAGCTGTTCTAGGCGCTTCAGTCTGGAACCGCGCTGCTGCTACGGTCGCAGGTTCGAATCCTGCCTCGGGCATGGATGTGTGTTATGTCCTTAGGTTAGTTAGGTTTAAGTAGTTCTAAGTTCTAGGGGACTTATGACCTCAGCTGTTAAGTCCCATAGTGCTCAGAGCCATTTGAACCACTCCACTTCAAAACATGACTGAACCGACTTGATAAGGGTAGAGGCGTACGATGCAGTTAAGGTGTAGAAGTTGTTCTACTTGCCTCCATACGCGAATATCAGTATTTTTAGGGTGGATACTGATGCGGGTCTAATTAGAAAAGAGCGCTGTGTCCCACTGCCGCACAGTACAGAAACAGTGGTTTCGCGCCCATGCGACACGAGTCCCTCTCCAAACCTAATTTAGAGGTCTTCTGGCAAGTAATCGCTGCTCATGGAGCATATTTCGTATCATTTGTGTTTACACCTGCACTCCTTTCGCTGTTTGGAACTGGCACCGTAGACGTGTAGCGTTGTGTTGGGGGTTTATGCTTGCCGTAATATACAGATTTCGGTCCTGCTGACTTCTCGTTTCCCTTCCACGGCCACTTCTGTGGCGATCCTCAACTGATGCTGTCGTTAGAAATTAGTTCAGATTTCTACAGACATCACTCTGACTCACAGTGACATTCGCTGCGACGTCCATTTGTCTCGTTCCATGCTCCATACGGAGCGTCCAATCATGTATTATTGTTGTCCGAACCATTCTGAAGAGACAGAGCCGGCCGCTGTGGCCGAGCGGTTCTAGGCGCTTCAGTCCGGAACCGCGCTGCTGCTGCGGTCGTAGGTTCGAATCCTGCGTCGGGCATGGATGTGTGTGATGTCCTTAGGTTAGTTAGGTTTAAGTAATTCTTTGTTTAGGGAACTGATGACCTCAGATGTTAAGTCCCATGGTGCTTAGAGCCATTTGAACTATTTGAAGAAAGACAACTCTCGAAATGACAAAAATAATAAGTACTGCAATGTTTAAAGGTAACACGGTTGCCATACGCTTCACGTACTGCCCCCTCACGGTAGAAACATGGACTGTTTCTACTAGAATTGCACTGCATACAAACAAATGTAGGCCTATTCATATCATGACATATCTCAGGATCACAACGTTCACTATTAAAGTTTCGGAAATATGCAACATTTATTTTGGCCACTGTATAATGTTCCCATAACACATCCATTTGATTATGATCCTGCAGTGGCTCCAAACCTAGTTAATGGTTCAATACATCTTATCAAACACAAAAAGCAACTGGTTGCATATTACACCTGCATAAACTTCTACATTAAATTACATTTACCTGTTCGTCATCCACAATAACTGTAATGAATTTTTCAGAGATATTTTCAAAGACATCCAGCGCTCGTGGAATCTGTTACGTAGGAAGAAACTAGCTTGCCTACGTGTTAGATTCAGAGGAAATAACAAAAATTAGGAACTCGTTTGTCGCGGAAAGCGCAAAGCGACACACAGCCAGCTCGGCTAGTATGCGTTAGCCAGAAATTTTTGATGCACTGTTTTTCTGGAGGAAATTCAGTCTTGGCGTTCCTAAATGTTGCTGAAAAACCTCACAAATTAAAAACAAGCACGGAAACGGCTTTCAGAGCGGAGCGGGCTGTAATAACCTGCACTGCTCTGCTCTCAGGCGTCAGAGACACGGCCGGCACTCCGGGCGCTCAATTGTGTCGGCTGCGGCGCTCTATTGTATTTCAACAGCAAACTGCAGTTCCCCAGCCCTGCCGGCCGGCATGCGCTGTGCGAACAGCTCATATCCGCTGCTGCACGCCCAACAAGTAGGCAAGCGGCCTGGCTATTAATTTCATTGCCCTCAGGGACCTACTGCAACAGGCGTGTCGCAGACACACCGGTAAATAAACAAATGTGTCGCTGCCTGCCTGGTGCAAGTCTTCCCGTCTGACTCCAGTTCTGTGGCTTGAGTGTCGGTTTGGCTGTTCATATTATCAAACAGCTTCTCATTTGCCGTCACAAGGCTTGGTGGACCCCGTTCTAGACGTTCTTGCCAGAAGAGTAGCTGAGATGTACATCGGGATCAAAGCCCTACTTGACGTTTCCATGAGAACCAATACTTTCTTATTAATTTATTAATCGTTGTATTAAAAGACTTTTGTATTGAGTGAAGTCACCTTCAGCTCAAACAAGCCGCGTGTCCGTGTCTTGCAAGGCAGTAGCTGCTGTAGCGATATGTGGCCACTGGGTGCGGTTGCTAGGTGTCCAGTTTTAGCTTGACATGTCCAGCTTCTTACGGTCGTGCCCAACCAAGCATATACATAAACTCTAGGGATTGCTGATGAGAGGATACGGAAATCAAAACGTCTAATGAACGTAAGCCCGGAAATGCATGATTTTGATGCTATAGACCATTTATTCAATCATAATTTGTCACAGAGAGTGTGGCCTAGAACACACTGTACGATACACCCACGGTTACAGTATGCATGGTTTCCTCCTAGAGGGTGGCACTGTTCCTCATACGTCATGCCCTAGCGCCCTCTCCTGCCATAGTAATTGGTAATGTTGTGTCCGATTCCCTTCTCTTGTTGACTCACCTTGTAGTGGATGTCATACAGACTTGTACTCAATGGTTCCGTATTCGAATCGAGAGCTTACCGATGCAGTGTTTACTTATGGAAAGGCAAATGGCAACAGGCGGCAGGCAACAAGGCTGTATCAGGAGACCTATCCCTTCCGACAACAGCCACAGCATTCAGTGTTTTCAACAGTGTTTCGCCGTTTTTTCTGAGACAGTCATTTCAGGAAGCAGGAAATCATGAAGGACGTACCAGAAATGTTCGGACACCAGATCTGGAAGTAAATGTGATTGGTACTGACAGGACGGTCGCCTTCCACAGTGTTAGACAGTTGGCCCGCCAGTAGAGCGAGAGCCAGACTACAATATGGAACATTCGCCGTGACAATTGTTACTACATCTACATCTACATTTATACTCCGCAAGCCACCCAACGGTGTGTGGCGGAGGGCACTTTACGTGCCACTGTCATTACCTCCATTTCCTGTTCCAGTCGCGTACGGTTCGCGGGAAGAACGACTGTCTGAAAGCCTCCGTGCGCGCTCTAATCTCTCTAATTTTACATTAGTGATCTCCTCGGGAGGTATAAGTAGGGGGAAGCAATATATTCGATACCTCATCCAGAAACGCACCCTCTCGAAACCTGGCGAGCAAGCTACACCGCGATGCAGAGCGCCTCTCTTGCAGAGTCTGCCACTTGAGTTTATTAAACATCTCCGTAACGCTATCACGGTTACCAAATAACCCTGTGACGAAACGCGCCGCTCTTCTTTGGATCTTCTCTATCTCCTCCGTCAACCCGATCTGGTACGGATCCCACACTGATGAGCAATACTCAAGTATAGGTCGAACGAGTGTTTTGTAAGCCACCTCCTTTGTTGATGGACTACATTTTCTAAGGACTCTCCCAATGAATCTCAACCTGGTACCCGCCTTACCAACAATTAATTTTATATGATCATTCCACTTCAAATCGTTCCGCAGGCATACTCCCAGATATTTTACAGAAGTAACTGCTACCAGTGTTTGTTCCGCTATCATATAATCATACAATAAAGGATCCTTCTTTCTACTACCAGTTATTACTTACAATGTGTACACGGCTTACTATCGACAGACTTTCCACGTGGGGAGTAGTTTTGTCACTGTTTTCTTCAAGAGACAACCACGATTCCGGGATTTGTGTTATCCATCCTATTCACAGATGAGGTCGCCTTTACGCGGAGCGGTATCTTCAACTTTAATAACAGTCATCTGCGGGACAGTATGCAGAATCCCCACGCTATGGTGACAGCGAATCAGCAGCATCGGTGCAGACCGAATGTGTGGGCCGGGATAATTGGCGAGCGTATTTTACGACCAGTCTTCCTTCCACGTTACCTAAAGGCAACAACTATCGGCGTTTCTAGCGGCTGATTTGTCTCCACTACTGGAAGAAATACCACTGACGTTTCGAAGGGTTATTACGTGGCTGCTACGTGATGGTGCCCCAGCATCGTGTATTCCTTGCTCGCTGGATCGGACGAGGGGGTCCACTTGCATGGCCTGTTCGTTCACCGGACCTTAACCCGTGTCGTTTCTGGTTATGCGCCCATCTCAAAAGTATCATGTATGCAGAGACCGTTCCAGATGTGGAAACACTAGAGCAGCCATTCATGCTGCCTTTGACAACACTGTTCGAATGCAGCCTGGTGATGCGAGCGTGTGAGGCAGAACATGCTACGGTGCGTACACACTTGCGTTGAGGCACATGGAAACCATTTTCAACACATAGTGCTACGGTGGTATGATTGAATAAACGGTCTCTAGCATGTAAACCATGCATTTCCCGACATTAGTTCATTAGATCTTTTTGTTCCTTATCCTCTCATAGATCAATCCCCAGAGTTTTTACAGCGTCGAAAAACTCACCCTGTATACACGTTTGGCCTGTCAGACTTTTCTTGGGCTTTTTAGCGATGAATTAGAAAACTTACAACTAAGGTACGTTCCAAACAAACACAAGGATAAATATAGATACACCAACCAAAGATTTCCTTAAATCTGTGTCCTGCATTGTCCTTCGTAGGACGAACGAGCCAGACACACACAATGTCATAACCACGCTACACTCAGAGCGAGTGACGCAAAATACAATGTGGTGATCAGCCGAGGCCTACCCACCTTCACCTCTACGGTCGTGTTTATTTTTTTGTAAGATTATCTTAAGGAGGCAACTCAGCAATGAGGAGGACTGAGCACATAGTTGCTATCATAACAGTCAAATTATGAGGATGTTTACTCATTTTATTTTAGTGGAAGCACTTCTGTGGTTGATCTTCCAAAAAACTGACTATAATTGAGTACTAATAAAAGATTGAAAATCCTACAGATTTTATTTCTAATTAAATTAGTTAGTCCGGCTCTTAGGGGAAAATGTTCGGCAAAATAAAGTGCCGAGTCCGGCTTTTCTATTTTGGACCTCACAACCATACCACCGTGTGGAAGTACGTTGATAAAAACGCACTCAGTGAAATACAAGTTATTAATTTACCGAATATCCATTTTTACTTACAAATTTTCACATTAAATGTTGAAAGTGGCCGGCTGGGGTGGCCGAGCGGTTCTAGGCGCTACAGTGTGGAACCGCGCGACTGCTACGGTCGCAGGTTCGAATCCTGCCTCGGACATGGATGTATGTGATGTCCTTAGGTTAGTTAAGTTTAAGTAGTTCTAAGTTCTAGGGGACTGATGACCTCAGAAGTTAAGTCCCATAGTGCTCAGAGCCATTTGAACCATTTTTTTTTTAATGGAAAGTGTCCCCCCTGTTGTTGAATACACCAATTCGTCTGATCATGTTTCCAAACACAAGCTGTAACATTTCTTCCGTAACAGAAGTAGTGAAAGTGGATATTGCAGTTTTCAATTCATCGATGGATTCTGGACGGTTTTAATAGACAGCTACTTTCGCTGCAGCCCAGAAAAGAAAGTCAGGTGGTGTTAGGTCAGGCGATCATGGAGGCCAAAGTCCCTGTGAAATCATGCGATCACCAAAAACATCAGCAATCAGTGACATTGAAACGCAAGCTGTAAGCGCGGTTGCACCATCTAGTTGAAAATAACCGATCACTGTTTCACTTAACACAATTTCTCCCATGAATGGGTACAGAATGTCACTGCGGTATCGTTGAACGTTTATTGTTTCGTTGAAAAATATGGGACCCACTCCAAACTCCTATTTTCACAGAATGAAGTGGTTCCTCATGAATGCACAATGGATTTGCAGTACTCCTCATACGAGAATTTTGCGAATTCATGTACCCGTCCGGAACCGCGTGACTGCTACGGTCGCAGGTTCGAATCCTGCCTCGGGCATGGATGTGTGTGATGTCCTTAGGTTAGATAGGTTTAAGTAGTTCTAAGTTCTAGGGGACTAATGACCACAGATGTTAAGTCCCATAGTGCTCAGAGCCATTTGAACCATGTACTCGTATAAATGAAACCAAGCCTCATCAGTGAGAAACGTTTCATGAAGAATATCCCTTCCATTTTGGTGAACGAAATTTTTGAACTATTGACAATAATGCAGTCTCTTTTCACGATCAGTATTTTTCAGTTCTTGCACGACTGTCACTTTGTATGGGAAAAGTTCTGATTTTTTTCCTTACAGCTGTGTGGGCCGTTCCGACACTAACATCGATTTCTTGGGTGAGTTTTATTGCTGACTTGTTCGGACTCATGGACATTTTAGCGGAAATATCGAGTACCTTATCCTCAGACAAACCGCTAGTACGACCACTTCTCGGTGCATCGGTCACTGAACCCGTGCTTCGAAAATTGTTAATCAGATCTCGCACAGTATCGCGATGTGGGAGTGTTGTCTCCGGGAAAAGTGAATTAAATATTTGAAGAACTTAAACTGTGTATTTACCGCCAGTTTTGAAGACTTGTTGGACTAAATACACACGTTCTTCAGTGGTTAGCATTTTAACAATGACAAAAACGAAACAAGCGAACAAAGGAACTAATCTTAAACGTTCACGTCAACACGTAACGACACACACCAACGATACTACTGACGCTGGCCGAGATAAACGAAACAGTGGAATGTTGGGAGAGTCCACTGGAAGGGAAGTAACCCAGGCAGGCGAACAATCATACGGTACGTGCGGCTAACGATCATACGGCACTGCGGAGAGATGTTCTGAACACCCCGTATATGCTATTTCGCAGTAATAAACGGTGATGGCGTTGTAAACTGATTGCACACCAAAGATTATGAAGAATCGAATGAAATAGTCGAAATGCTTAACGTTACACCGTTCTGTCTGTAATGTGAGTGCGAGTAGTCCGATGAAGGATATCGCATGATGTTTCAGAGGTGCAATAATGATTGTTGTATTGTTTTGTGACTAGTTGTTGATACTCAACTGCCATCCCAAATAAAACTGTTGTCTACAAAAAAGTGGAATATATTACGATACCCACCCATCAATCAAAGTCATTCACGTATATCATTTAAGTTAAATGGGTTACGAAACTATGAAACACGTGCTGCCCGGTAAGTGGCAATAACAGTGCAATGCGGAAACTTCGTTCTTTTTTTTAAAAAAAAAAGACTGTTCTGAAATTTTCGTTCTTAAAATATAATTTCTTATAAAAAATAAAACAATAATATTCAATAGCAACAACTTACGCTACCGTCTGTCACTGTAGCAGAGTCACTTTGCTCCAGATTTCTGGTCGATACATACCGGCAACAAGCCGTGGTCTTCGTGGTTATGACGTCATGTTTTAAACTACTGCCAGCCGCGACATTCAAAGTGTTGCATTTTAGTTGCCTTAGTAACGTGTTTCCAGTATTATGTGATAAAGTATTACGCGATAAGTGACGATGAAGGTGTTTCCACTCCATTTCGCGAAAGAAAATTATACAGATGCTCACGTTCAAACACTCCTTATGTTATTTATCTCTCACTGACACACACAACACGAGACGTCGCCATGCTACTGTATCGCCGAGGCTGCTGGTAGACTTAAACAAAAGGTGATACGTGCCTGATCACAGCTTCGGAACGAGGACAACTTATCTTGTTTATACTGCATATCTCTGAGGTCACTAGCAGCCGTAAACAGTTGCGTCGGGATCTGGTACACGTGTACTATTTTAAATCTTCACTGACAAATTGTTCCAGTGATTTAGAAAAAGACACTGCGATTTCCCTCCGCTCTCTTTGTGTCACTGGTCGATTGTGGCTTAAGGAAAACTAGAGGCAGGGTGTAAACTTGGTAGGTATTAAGAACACGACCGGCACTGAACACGTACCGGCAATCTATGCGGGGACCTCCATTGACAGTGGCCAGCGATGCAGGCACTATTGTAGAGTCGACGAAGGATGATCCCCGACAGTTGGCAGCACTGTTGCCGGTTTTAAACTCCGAAGCGCAAATGGCTGCAGGCTAAAACAATAGCCACCTACACAGCTGTGACAACACTGACACATTGCCAGAGAAACGTATACAAGATCGTGCTATGTGTGGTTGAGGCAAACACGCGAAGCAACCGTGCCAAGCTCCCCGCAAATGTCAGACTTATCTCGCCGACATTACTATAGACCACTGAAGCAACAAGCACAACTAATCGAAGGAAAATCAATAATTGGCAACATTTTTCCAGGGCCTGTTGCAAGAAGTGATGTACAACAATATAAAGCTAACGCACTGAGTATTTGGAACGTAACCAAATTTAAAATACACTATATGATCGAAAGTATCCGGACAAGTAGCTGAAAAGACTTACAAGTTCGTGGCACCCTCCATCGGTAATGCTGGAACTCAATATCGTGTTGGCCCACCCTTAGTCTTGATGACGGCTTCCACTCTCGCAGGCATACGTTCAATCACATGCTGGAAGGTTTCTTGGGGAATGGCAGAACATTCTTCGCGGAGTACGGCAATGAGGAGAGGTGTCGATGTCGATCGGTGAGGCCCGGCACGAAGTCGGCGTTCCAAAACATCCCAAACGTGTTCAACAGGAGTCAGGTGAGTCCTCTGTGCAAGCCAGCCCATTACAGTTATGTTATTGTCGCGTAACCATTCCGCCACAGGCCGTAAATTGTGAAAAGGTGCTCGATCGTTTTGAAAGATGCAGTCGCCACCCCCGAATTGGTCTTCGACAGTGGGAAGCAAGGATGTGCTTCATTCGCCATACTCACACCCTGCCATCGGATCTCCACATTGTGTACTATGACTTGCCACTCCACACGAAGTTTTTCCACTGTTCAATCGTCCAATGTTTACGCTCCTTACCCCAAGCGAGGCGTCGTTTGGCATTTACCGGCGTGATCTGTGGCTTATGAGTAGACATTCGACCACGAAATCCAAGTTTTCTCACCTACCGCCTAACTGTCATAATACTTGCAGTGGATCCTGATGCAGTTTGGAATTCTTGTGTGATGGTCTGGATACATGTCTGCCTATTACACATCACCCTCTTCAACTGTCGGCGGTCTCTGTCGGTCAACAGACGATGTCGGCCTGTATGATTTTGTGCTGTACGCGTCCCTTTACGTATCCACTGCACTATCACATCGGAAACAGTGGAGCTAGGGATGTTTAGGGGTGTGGAAATCTCGCGTACAGACGTATGACACAAGAGACACCCAATCACCTGACCACGTTCGAAGTCCGTGAGTTCCGCAGAGTGCCCCATTCTGCTGTCTCACGATGTCTAAAGACTACTGAGGTCGCTGATACGGAGTACCTGGCAATAGGTGGCAGCACAATGCAGATAATATGAAAAAGTATGTTTTTGGGTTGTTTCTGGATACTTTCGATCAAATAGTGTACGTACTTCTAAAAGTTTTGAAATCGAAGAGACGGTCGGAGTGGCCGTGCGGTTCTAGGCGCTATAGTCTGGAACCGGGCTACCACTACGGTCGCAGGTTCGAATCCTGCCTCGGGCACGGATGTGTGTGATGTCCTTAGGTTAGTTAGGTTTAATTAGTTCTAAGTTCTAGGCGACTGATGATCTCAGAAGTTAAGTGGCATAGTGCTCAAAGCCATTTGAAACCGAAGAGCCACTGCGCTACTGGGTCTGTCGTCTGATAATTTAATTACAGTTTTGGATTCAGAGCCACACAAACGTAAAAATGAATTATTTCCTACTGATATTGTCATAAATTTCCATCGCTTAGCCTGCTGTTAGTTATTCACCTTTGTCAATTGCATTGTAATATTGCACCTCCCTCGGCTGCAACATAACGGAACATTAGCGTTAATGTTTATTATTTTTTCGTTCGTACCCTCTGTAGTCGATTAGGCTCTCAGATGAGCAAAACACACTGGTGCGCAAAACTCACGGATAAAACTAAGTTTCGTATGACGTACCATAGCCAAGTAACGTAGTTCGATGAAATATACGAAGAACTCCTACAGTATACTACAGTACAGTACAATACAGAAGGTAACTGAAAGAAACACGCAAGGAGATGAATAGGTATGATACTTCTATTCAAAGATAATAATTACGCTGAAGACACCGCATGGTTGTCCCAAGGACGTTGCAAACGGTGGTTCATAGTTCTAAATAGTGCGTGTGATCACCACGGACCACAATCCACGCTGTTCAGTGTGCTCTCATGCTGGCCACAAAGTTGATAAGCCGTTCTTGAGGTAGGGTGGTCCATTCTTCCAGCAGCGCGGTTGCCAAATAATGGATGCTCGTTGGTGCATGTCTACGAGCTGCAGTGCGTCCTTCAAACGCATCCCACATGCGCTCCATGTGATTTATGTCGGGGAAACGGGCAGGCCAGGCCACTCGGCGAATATACTCTCGTCACATGAGGTCGAAACACGCTTCGTGGTCTGTTTCCGATATCCAGCAGAACGTAATGGATTTTTCACGAGCGTGAATGATTCGCACGTTGAGACGTCACGAATCTCTTCCCACTCCACATGTACGTGCACGTCGTATCTCACATGAGGCTGGCTTTATGGGGGATAGGACGTCAAACGGGCCGACTTGGAGCAGGAGAGGCATCACAGGACATTTTAATTTCCACTGTCTATACCTTTACAAATACATTCATAAAACTTTGTCAGCATGACCAGGAAAATTTCAGAACTTACACTCATAGCAGTGGAAGTTAGAAAACATAACAAAATAAATTTTTTACGTGTGAAATTTCATCATTTTTTTCACTTGCTAATGGCAGCATTTGTTGTCATAGGTACACTTTTCTTTATAAGTAAGATAGATTCGCCGGCCGCGGTGGCCGTGCGGTTCTAGGCGCTGCAGTCCGGAGCCGCGGGACTGCTGCGGTCGCAGGTTCGAATCCTGCCTCGGGCTTGGATGTGTGTTATGTCTTTAGGTTAGTTAGGTTTAAGTAGTTCTAAGTTCTAGGGGACTGATGACCTAAGATGTTAAGTCCCATAGTGCTCAGAGCCATTTGAACCATTTTAAGAGAGATTCTTCGATGAATTTTGCACAGCATATAAACCATACTTAAAGGTGTATGAAACTCTGGAATTTTCCAAATCTATTAAAAACTGTGGTAAAAATAGAGATAATTAACTATAAAATTTGTGTTTTTCCTAAACATGAAATTTAAAATGTAACAGCTCATTCGTTTTTTCATAAATTAAATTCTAGAGTTTTATACACCTTTAAGTGCGGTATGTATACTGTGCAAAATTCATCGAAGGATCTCTCTTACTTATGAAGAAAAGTGTACCTATAGCAATAAATGCAGCCATTAGTAAGTGAAAAAATAATGAAAAAAGAAAATTATTTTGTTATGTTTTCGAACTTCCACTGCAATGAGTGTGAATCCTGAATCCTTCCTGGTGATGCTGACAAAGTTTTATGAACTTATTTGTAAAAGTATAGACACTGGAAATTAAAATGTCGTGTGATGCCTCTCCTGCTCCAAGTCGGCCCGTTTGACCTCCTACCCCCCTTAAGGTAAGACCGCGATGAGCGAACAGCACTGCAGCAGGGAGGACCGCATTTGAACTGCAGCGGTGCGATAATACGTAGTGAATTTTGTATGTACGTCGTTCGGCAACCTCCAAGTAGAGTGGACGAAAGTGGCATGGATATGACAATAATCTCCATTTTGTGTAAGGAAGAAACTATAAATTTATATATGGTGATCTTGGAAAGAACATCGATGTGGGAATCTTTTCACGGTCAGATTTAGTAACAAAACTTGAAATAAAAACCTTGAATATATCAGGCGCAAAAGAATTACCAGACACTAGAGCTCGACTGCCTCATGCGATTGTTCGAGAAGAAGCCTTTCCATTACAGACGTATCTTATGATACCTTATCCTGCTACACAGTTGACCGATCAAATAAAGTACACGCTTATAGACATAACAAAAACCGAAAAGTTTCAGAAAACGCTTTTGGAATATTCTGGCAAAAATTTAGGCTCTATTATCGCAAGATTTGTCTCAGCCCGTAACATGTATAGAAAGTGATTCTCGCCACTCGTGTCCTGTACAATTTTCGCAGACACGATACAGTGTTGTTTGACAATGAAGACACTGAAGAGATACAATTACGAGACCTTCAACATACAGGAGACAATGTCGTAAATAATGCTACCCATATACGTGTTACATGCAAAGATTATTTCAATTGTGCGCTAGGTAATTGGATTTGGAAAACGACAGGATAAACAAGAGATGTTGTCGAACAGAAAATAAGTAGTAAAGAAGTGTGATAATAAGCACGCAGTGGTAAAAAAAGACCTAATCGCCCTTTCCTAATGTTCCTTTTGTAGAATTATTCATTTAATGTTCATATTAAAGATGATGTAAGTCTGGATATCCACTTATACATATGATTAATTTTTCTCGTGTAATGCCAGTTTGGAAAAGAGACTTCCGATTGAATGACGTGCAGTGTCACGACACCTGCTATACCGCACTAGAGACGTCGGAACTACGCGACACCTCACGGCGCGTCATAGTTGGCCAATTGGTCAACTTAGCCTTGCAGTGCAGCGCCGTGCATTTCCGCCGCCACTTAGTGCGTCCTGTCTCAGAAGATTTTATATAAAAAATATTTAGCCGTGTCGTGCCGAGCCACTGTACTGTAGTGCAATTCCGCTCAATGTGGTCTTACTTTAACGCACTGCTTGCCGTCGTCGGTAGAATACGTTGTTATACCGGCGCTCTTCGCAAAAGTGATCGGCAACCCTTCGGGCACCCCAGGCAGGCGTGCAGCTTACATGGCCCCTGCATGCCTCAGCGTCGCGGATTCGCCCTGCCGCAATAACGGACGACCACCAGCGCTAGTGGACGCCGCCACTTCAAAGGGACCTATTCGCGTCGGCCATACACGTGACTAGAAGATAGTGCTACGAGTATTCTGCCGCCGGTCGCTATAAAGGCTGGTGCAAGAGCTACACAAGCCTGTTCATCCAGGTGCTATTCACCCCATCGTAGTAGGATGGTCTGGAAGCCCATAGTAGAGACCGTCGCCGCTATATTCAGCCTTCATCATTGTTCCCTTGACGAAATCAGACCGCATCCATAACAAACTTTTCTGCTCACATGTTGGTATTACTTAGGATAGCTTATTCGGACTTTCCTGCTCACATACTGGTGTTATTCAGGATAGCTTATTCATAATTAAAATGTTTTCCATACAAGTGTATTTGTCTATGATGATCCTAATAATGTTACTTTTTCAGACGCTGAAATCACGATACCGTCAAGTTCTCATACCTGTGAGACACTGTAATTGTAATTTTAGTGCCGTCGCAGCAGACGTTTCTTTCTTTGGTCAATAAACGTTTGTACACTTTGATAACTGTTTTCCCTGTGTCGGTGTGAGCGACACATCACACGTACTTATTAGGGCGGCGAGTACTCCACTCGTACACAAATAGGATGAGTTAGATTTGTGGGGAACCCTTACGGTGAGTTACAGCGGGTGCTTTTCACAGTAATGCTCAGTTCCTAACTTTTGTGGAATAATAACTTCAGGCTCATTAGTATAAATGGTTCAAAAGGCTCTGAGCACTATGGGACTTAACTTCTGAGGTCATCAGTCCCCTAGAACTTAGAACTACTTAAACCTAACTAACCTAAGGACATCACACACATCCATGCCGAGGCAGGATTCGAACCTGGCGGCTCATTAGTATGGCGTTGAACATAGTGGAGTATGTAAAACACGCTTGAGGATCTGGACTCGTAACTGTCAGTTCATGCGCGTGAAAATTCTGTCTTTCCCGCCATCTCTCCCCTGAGTCACATGACTGATGTCACGTATTGGCATTAGGAATAAGGGTGCGACTGCCTTTGCATGCACCACACATCATCCAGCGACAAAAGTGGTGCAGTGCAGAACTCTGTTGCTGACTTCGCTATTGCGGATCACCAGTAGGGGTTGACCTCCACAGTACAAGAAAATCACGTAAGATTTGTGACTTTAAGGTGACTGCTTGCAGGTATCCGGGCATCTGGCTGAAAACTGCTACTCAAATAAGCAGGAATACGTAAGCCCACAATTATGAACATGAAACTGCTATATTTTACAATTTTTCTATACGATTTTCTTATCATCCTTTTTCTGGACAAACTTTTACTTGTAAATGGTGTTGTGTTAATCACAAAGCTAGCCAACAACGTGGTCGTGAGCCTCTTCGGTAAGAAGCTGTAGCGGTGAGGCTCGTACTATGTGTGCCATATTGCTCGTGAGCAAGTAACGGTGACGCCTCCGTAGATCGAGAGCGCTGTTTCGTGCTCGCCGAAAAAACCGACAACAGATGGCTCTCATCGGCCAGATCACAAGCCGCTAGCGAATACCGTTCACAGTTGCGACCAACGAGCTCGTGAGCGACTCGAGAGACACTCGACCCGGAACTGTGTATCTGAAGAGAAGCTATAGGTAACTAAGGTTTTTTTGTCGTGATTTTTAAATGTATCCTGCAACCAGCTACTACAATGTCCTTATTTATATAGTATACTACAGTAGTTCTTCCTAAGCTGGGGTAATAATACCCTGAGGAAAAAAATTCTTTCTGAGTAGTAAAAACAAGAGTTCAATAGTCCAGTGGGTCCTACACTGAGCACCTTAGCCTTATGCCACGCGCAGATTATTCTAAGGAATCAATTCTTTCTTAATCGTGCAATCCTCTACACATTAATGTTCCAGAGATCAAAACGATCTTAATGATTCTTATGATTTTCAGCTTCGTGTAGCTAAGTTCGCTGAGTTGTGACCACATTTAATAAAAATTCTTTGTAGGCGTCAAGTGTGGAACTCGGCAGAGGTCTTTGGAGATCGTTAAAAATACACTCCTGGAAATGGAAAAAAGAACACATTGACACCGGTGTGTCAGACCCACCATACTTGCTCCGGACACTGCGAGAGGGCTGTACAAGCAATGATCACACGCACGGCACAGCGGACACACCAGGAACCGCGGTGTTGGCCGTCGAATGGCGCTAGCTGCGCAGCATTTGTGCACCGCCGCCGTCAGTGTCAGCCAGTTTGCCGTGGCATACGGAGCTCCATCGCAGTCTTTAACACTGGTAGCATGCCGCGACAGCGTGGACGTGAACCGTATGTGCAGTTGACGGACTTTGAGTGAGGGCGTATAGTGGGCATGCGGGAGGCCGGGTGGACGTACCGCCGAATTGCTCAACACGTGGGGCGTGAGGTCTCCACAGTACATCGATGTTGTCGCCAGTGGTCGGCGGAAGGTGCACGTGCCCGTCGACCTGGGACCGGACCGCAGCGACGCACGGATGCACGCCAAGACCGTAGGATCCTACGCAGTGCCGTAGGGGACCGCACCGCCACTTCCCAGCAAATTAGGGACACTGTTGCTCCTGGGGTATCGGCGAGGACCATTCGCAACCGTCTCCATGAAGCTGGGCTACGGTCCCGCACACCGTTAGGCCGTCTTCCGCTCACGCCCCAACATCGTGCAGCCCGCCTCCAGTGGTGTCGCGACAGGCGTGAATGGAGGGACGAATGGAGACGTGTCGTCTTCAGCGATGAGAGTCGCTTCTGCCTTGGTGCCAATGATGGTCGTATGCGTGTTTGGCGCCGTGCAGGTGAGCGCCACAATCAGGACTGCATACGACCGAGGCACACAGGGCCAACACCCGGCATCATGGTGTGGGGAGCGATCTCCTACACTGGTCGTACACCACTGGTGATCGTCGAGGGGACACTGAATAGTGCACGGTACATCCAAACCGTCATCGAACCCATCGTTCTACCATTCCTAGACCGGCAAGGGAACTTGCTGTTCCAACAGGACAATGCACGTCCGCATGTATCCCGTGCCACCCAACGTGCTCTAGAAGGTGTAAGTCAACTACCCTGGCCAGCAAGATCTCCGGATCTGTCCCCCATTGAGCATGTTTGGGACTGGATGAAGCGTCGTCTCACGCGGTCTGCACGTCCAGCACGAACGCTGGTCCAACTGAGGCGCCAGGTGGAAATGGCATGGCAAGCCGTTCCACAGGACTACATCCAGCATCTCTACGATCGTCTCCATGGGAGAATAGCAGCCTGCATTGCTGCGAAAGGTGGATATACACTGTACTAGTGCCGACATTGTGCATGCTCTGTTGCCTGTGTCTATGTGCCTGTGGTTCTGTCAGTGTGATCATGTGATGTATCTGACCCCAGGAATGTGTCAATAAAGTTTCCCCTTCCTGGGACAATGAATTCACGGTGTTCTTATTTCAATTTCCAGGAGTGTACATCAACGCTTCAGTTTTATTTGGCTAATTGAGAAAGTAATGGAGATGTTAGTATCGCAGTCTGATGCCTGATACACATTTTCTCATTTATGAATATACAGTAGATTTGTAGACAAATCAGTAGGGATACAATACTCGTTGTCAGGTGTGCGCATACTTTAATTATTTTAATGTAATTACTGAAGTAGTACAGACAGCACAAACATATTCCTGTGCCTGGTTGTGTCTACAAAGGATAATCTACTTACACTAAGATATAATAAAATGTTACACACTTCCAGGCTCTAATCTTTGTTAAGTTTCATTTGGGAAATCCTACCACAATGTATTCAGCTACTAAGTTCAAGAAAGCTATTTTCATTTGGAAATAACTCTAGGAATGATTCAATTAGTAGGTTTGTACATATACGTTTCGAGGTTAACAGATACAAAGCGTCTTTCTGTCAGTGTAGGAATATCCATAGGACAAATAAATTTAGACTGATCTTCACCATCACTTTGAATATGTATGCGCAATAATTTCACGTCCGACATACAGAGTATTTCTGCCATTCTTTAAATTTCACATATACATTTGTCGTCGGTTGTCAAAGCCCTCCAGTCAAGATGACTGATACTGTAGGATATCTTGACTAAAACAACATGATGCTTATAAAACTCACTATCTCCCCACTTTAATGGCTGACATGTTTGTTGGATATATCGAAACTTCCAGGGGGAAAAAAAATTCACGACAAAAATTGCAGAAAAAGACAAATATTGGAACATATATAACAAATAACGGCAGACGTTGTGTGCAGGAGTTATTCTGAAATGCAGAAGCTGGCTACGAAAAGAAACCATTGTGGGTGACATCACACCCCTCAGATGACTAATGGCACAAAGAAAAGAAATGCAGTGCCACTGCTTCATTTCCTTCTTACTTTCCTGTCTCTCTCTATATACCGTACCTCCTTTTATCTCTTTTCGATTTGTACGTAAAGGGCATCGGAGCACCACACGTCGTATTAATTTCCCATATACTCCTTGAATTTTGTCTTTTTAGCAAAAGAAATATACATATAATCTGATAACACTGTTGTCAAATTTCAGTGTTGCTCAAACTGAAATTAATTACTAGCCTACATTAGCGAAATCAAACGTATTTTGTGAAGTGCCTTACGGAGTTACTCTTATCTGCTGCTGATTGAAAGAGCGTCATTTGTTTCTCGGACTGCACATTTATGGGAGAAGTGAACTCCTCAACACTTAGTTACAAGAATATCTTCAGTACTTGTTTAGAAACTAGACGTTTACTATATTTGAATAAATGGAGTTGGCTTCCTCGGTGTGCGGAGCAAAAGTGGAAAGGGATGAGCGGGTGGAGGGGATGGAAGTCGGTTATTTCAGTAACTGAAATCTCAGAATGTTAAACAACGCCTTGGAGACTGAACAAACCGAAATTTTTGTATCAAATACTATCTACCTGATTAATTAATATTTTACAGCAATGGTCTATGACACGATAACAACGCTAGAATTTTGTAGTGAAATTCTGTTTATAAATTTAGCTCCAAGAAACATGCAAAACAGTATCACTTGCGAAACGCTATTACTCGAAGTCACTCTTGCGACTACAAAAGTTATTGGCAGCGCCTGTAAAAATAGAGTAGTTGTACTTCCTCTCAAAATTCCTATTTCAAAATCCGGCATTGCTGATCTATAACAGTCCTTTACAGCATTACTTAGGCTATGCGGAAAACAATCCGCAACATGTTATGCATCAGCGAGAGAAGTGAAACCTACCTCCTCTCCTCTCCTAATACTGCTCCGCGCATCTTGCCAAATCAGCGTCGGTATTTGTGAACATACCTGAAAAAAAAAAACAAATGTAACAAAATAAGTCTGTTTCCGTCATAAATGGAGTTATAGTTTTGCAAATCAACAGGATTAGGCAGATATAAAGTAATTAAAACATGGAACATAGTTGTACACAAATAATACACAACCGTTTTACAGAAAAATAGAATTTTTCTACCAGAAAAAACGCAACAATTTCAGACAGTTCAATGCCAATTTCTGGTAAAATGTTCACTGTTCCTCGCATTTAAAGGTTAATGGATTGTATTCGCTACGTTGTTCGTTCCCTAGGATCAGAGTGAGCAGCTCGTCATAGACGTGCAAAATGCGACAAAAACAAACAAAATGGCCGATTACGTATACAGAGCTTTTCGTAAGTGATAAGCTACAGCTGTTGAATAGTTAGGAAAAATAAACATTACTCTAGCATTATTGAGTTATCACCAGCCGGCCGAAGTGGCCGTGCGGTTAAAGGCGCTGCAGTCTGGAACCGCAAGACCGCTACGTCGCAGGTTCGAATCCTGCCTCGGGCATGGATGTTTGTGATGTCCTTAGGTTAGTTAGGTTTAACTAGTTCTAAGTTCTAGGGGACTAATGACCTCAGAGCCATTTGAACCAGTTATCACCAAGTGCGCACTAATGCAATTGTACCAAGGTACAGCACGTTTATAAGGACTGTGTTAAGACAGAGTATTATGACACATATGTTTTACGTTGAGCCATGCGTCAACGAAAATGTATGTTTGATCCATTGATGTACACTGTTTTTTTCTGTGAAGATGATTTTAACAACCTAAACATAAAATTGTACAGCTGATGGTACAAATATGCCTCCTTCAGGTTACGTACATCTTGCATAAGACTTTTTATGCTTCAATTTATTGTTCATTAAAATCGTCTCTAAAGCTTTGCTGAACCGACTAGATTCACAAACAGACCCACAGATTGGCGAGTATCAGGCGGAATTCATAAAAGGCAGCTCCTGTATTGAACAGACCTGGAACTTCAAAACCAAATCACACGTTAGATGATGCCGGAACGCTACAGACACATTTCTGGATTTCATAAAGCTGTCGATTCTGTTGACAGACAAATGCTGTTTAAGAGCGTAGAAGAATTAGGAATAAATATTGTACTGGAAAAAAAATCAGACAATGGGGGAAAAGCATATCAAAGGTATCCAAACTGGAAAGAAGAAAGAAAAAACAGTCACTTTGAAACGCCTGGCCTTTGCTGATGACTTGGATAGCCGGCCGGTGTGGCCGAGCGGTTCTAGGCGCTACAATCTGGAACCGCGCGACCACTACGGTCACAGATTCGAATCCTGCCTCGGTCATGGATTTGTTATTCTAAGTTCTAGGGGACTGATGACCTCAGATGTTAAGTCCCATAGTGCTCAGAGCCATTTGAACCATTTGATGTATTTATTTTCATAATTATTGTGTTAACACTGAAGCTGTAAGGGCAACACGAGTAGCTACGACAGTTTGTTGTATTTCCACTTTCAAGCGATGTGCTCTCGCAAAATGAAGAAGAGCTGATTCTGGTGTGCTTTTTGGAAGGGGTTTCTTTTGATGCCGACTCAGATTGGCAGTAGGTGTGAAAGTGGAGAAGATATGTTATCTGAAGACAGTGATCTCGATTTTCGAACAAAAAAAATCAGTGATGTCGAGCATTATTTCAGAGAGTGAGAGCAAGGAACCATTAGCAAATATATAAATAAGTAATGACATTTGGTGCACAGTGCCTTCATTTGAAACCACCCCATATGTGTTCAATTAATGTATGTAACACTTGTTTTCCACATTATTTTGTCTCAATCTGTGTCTAATAATCAAATGAAAACAAGAAAATTCAAAATATTTAATTTTTAAGATTTCGAATCTGAAATGGATAACAAAATCGGAGGGCCAGGCAATATAAATGCTCGTCGTTCAGACCCTAGCAATATTTTCTCCTCGACTGCTGTCGACAATGAGACGTACTCCACGCCAGTCGCAGTCTCATGGGAGGCCAATCAGCTTCATTACTTCTAGCTGCCTCAACTTCTAGCTGCTGGTCTGTCGGCCGCTGCTAGATCTGATGCTACCAGGGCTTGAACTAGTGCCATTCAGCTGGGGCCACCTCCCAGGTGACTCCATCCGGCGTCTGGACGTCTCCTAGAGACTTCGTTTCGAAACCAGTGCACTTGACCGATTGCCGATGCCTGACGTCAGTATTATGTCGCCAGAGTTGCACGCTGACCCCACATTCAGCTGAGCCAGCAGTCCCCCCTGGCAACCACATGCCGTTGGAGCCATGTAAGATGCCTTGGACTTTACTTCGATAACCACTGCTGCCTCGGAGAATTGAACGGCTTTGTTCAATGAAATCAATGAAAGTGATGTGAGCTCTAATTTCGTTCGATGTTTCATGCTTAATATTTATACTCTGGGTAACTTTCAAACTGACATCTTCAATAATCCGTATGTTACACCACACAAGTTCTGAGTAAAAGCACTGAGATCTTTGGTTATCAGTAGCATTGTCGTTGCCAGTAGCAATCACTGAAATGTTAGTGATGGAGTCTGGTGCTGGTTACGCTGCTGTGCGGTCTGGAAATCTAGCAGAACACAGAGATGTTAATGAAGAGGATCTAGCTTTTTGGAAATACACTCATGTTCGGAAAAAAAAAACAGAACACCTTGAACGACTACAGACAGAACTTTCATATTCACAAGACATGTAAATTAGTATGTTCTGTAGAAACGATTAGCATTTCAGTCACCTCGGTTCAGCATATGTCCTACTGCCTAGTAGGCACAAGGTCCGCCATGGGCACTGATAACTTCTTCCAAGAATGATGGAATCGACACGTATAAGGCGCGAAAGGCGTCTGGCCCTGGACACGCATCAGCTGTGGTTTGTGGTTGTACCCAATAGCACCCCACACCATAAGGCCTCGATTTCCGCTGTATGTCTTGTGCGAATGCAGCCACTGTGATGCCACCCGCCCTATCTGCGGCGAACCAAAATGGAGCCATCAGTTTCAAATAAATATAGCCTGGATTGGCTCAAAAACTTTACCTGATGCCATTCCTTTCCCCCGTGACATCGTTCCATGCACCATTGCCGTCTAGCATGTTTCTGCTAATTCGTCAAAAGTAGGCGTACAAGTGAACGGCCGGCCAGAGTGGCCGTGCGGTTCTAGGCGCTACAGTCTGGAACCGAGCGACCGCTACGGTCGCAGGTTGGAATCCTGCCTCGGGCATGGATGTGTGTGATGTCCTTAGGCTTAAGTAGTTCTAATTTCTAGGCGGCTGATGATCTCAGAAGTTAAGTCGCATAGTACTCAGAACACAAGTGAACGGCGCGCACGTAGCCCATGCCGTAATAAACGGCAGTGGACTGTGGCCTCTGATATTGGACGATGTGTTACACTGTTCCACTGTTGCACCAGGGCCAAGGAGGACGGAGATCTGTCCTGCAACGCCAACAGGATATTGTATTGATATCTTCGTGGGGGGGGGGGGGGGGGGTCTGTGCGGTGCTACCTAATCCATGTCATCGTATTCTACGGCCTTCCGTGAACCATTCTGCACATAGCCCTTGCACTGCCGAAACACCTCGTCCCACACGAACAGCAGTTTCCCGTATAGATGCATCACATTCTCTCACGCCAATAATGTGCCCTCTTTCAAACTCACTGATCTGACGGTACTGTTCGCTCATACGACTGCGGAGCATCCTGCACGTCTGCCCAAGTCACACTTTTCCATTACCTTCGGTTTGTAGGGACAACGAGAGCCGCAGGCACATTCTACCAGCGGGTAGTATTGCACCGCGATATCGATGTTGAGCTTGAGCCCGCGGGCCGACACTGTTCAAATGCTAATCAGTTCTGCACAACATACTAATGTACATGTCCTGTGAATATGAACGTCCTAGCTCTAGTCACCCAAGGTGCTCTGCTTTTTTCTGAAGGTGAGTGTATGATTTGGCAATGATAAATTTGAGAATTGTGAAGATTTTCAGGTAATGTTGCCACTGCATTGCTTTCTCGCACGTGATTTATCATTAGTTTGAGGAAGACAAATACTTTGCAATTTTCTCCTCCTTGGTTCGGCTGAGTTTGATTGTCGAGACAGGATCAAGTAAAATTCTATTCACTTGGCTAGCACTCGGAGTTATAGTTGAACCACTCCTTCACCAATTCAGTTGCTAGTCTCATGCCACAGTAATATACTTTTGTATAAATGATATTTGTAAAGATGATGGCAATTGTCATCGAATCAGAGTTGCAATACAGTTTTCGAATGCTAATCTCTTTCAGTCATTAAATAAGTCGAATTTGTACCAACGTCCCCAACGCACGTTCTATTTTCTAGTTCTGTGTCACCGCCTTGCACTGAGCGGAACACACACATGCAAAGCATGGTATGTTAACATAGCTGCACGTCCTTGCAGTGAACTTGTGCAAGGTTTCTTTTCTTTAGCTGGTTTGCTGATGAGGTGCATTTTTTTTCACTTTCTAGCAGTACCCATTTTCCATTGCCATAAGACAAGTTATGAAAATTCGTTAGGGCCAGTTTAACATTACAGTCAAGACACAGACGAATGATTCGCAGTTATGCATTGCATTGCAAAATTGTTATTAGGTTCATTTAGATAGAGTTTAGTTCAGACTTCATTTCTTTTGCAGAAATTCTTATTCTCACAGCGCCGTGTTACATTCGCTTGTGTATCGTTTAATACTTTGAAAGTATCGAATAATTCACTTCAAAATGATCCCATTAGAACCAGCCCAAATAACTCAACACCATCTGTCATCTTCCCTTCCCCTGCCCCCAGATCGATATACAAAGTGAGCAAAATACCGCAAATGTCACAGTTTTTTTTTTTTTTACATCTGATGTTCCGTTTTCTAAATTTTAAGGAAAATTCTTCATAGCCTTGAATTATGCAGACTCCTATTGTCAGTAAAATACAATACTGGAAACCTTAATAAGAAAATGGCAGCTGATATATGCACTTATGGCAGCTGGTGTGACAATACGTCAAACAAAAGCGCAACGAATGTATGCCCCAAGATATTCATTTCAGGCAAAAATTTATGGCAATGGTCGAGTACATACACAAACAGTCCTCGTCTCATATACTGTATAAGTAATGATCCAGTGTTGGTACTGCACGACGTTGACTCGCTTTACCGAAGATACTTAGAGCGGAAAATCAGACAACATCAATAAATAACTTTATGCTTGCCAATGTGAGTGCTGCAACATACGATATAGATCGCTGTCGCAATGTGAGAAGTGTGAAAATAAGCTGGACGGACGCCGGTCAGCTTCTCGTGGACGTTGGACGTTGGCTGACTGATAGCGTCTGCGCCACCGACAGAGGACCCTCATGCAGAAACTATTTTGGTCAGTACAGGCAGCAGCAGACAACCCTTTTGTGGAAGCATTTTTGAAAGGTTTTGTCGTTACTGGTGGGTTACTTAGTGCAGTAAATTATTTTTTCCATCCCATCAGACTGATACTTTTGGCAGACGAAATGTAGTTCAAGAAATGAAGGAAGTACTGGTCTCTTACTCTCTGCTAATTTCAGTACAAGTCGATCGTCGTCAGGTCTCAGTTTCTCCGCATCACTTCTGTGAGCTCGGGTGGTCTACTAAATTGGTTATTGTTCAATATCTCTATGGTCTCATGTTCTATTCTCGTCTGTATAAAATTATTTCACATAAAAAGACGTACTTCACATCCCACAAAGTGAAAAATTGTCAAGTTTTATGACTTCACACGCATTTGGTCAATGAAATGAGTCGATAGCAAGAAGTGGTAATTTGTGTCGGGCCTCGTTTCCCGCTTAACACGAGCGGTCGCCTTAACCTCGTCGTCCACTTGAGCACGCTCCACGTCCTACTCAAATTCGCAGCCTCCCAGCCTGTTACATCCTATCGACGTAGCTTCACGAACCCATAGGCTACTCAGTCGCAGTCCCTGATTCCCGTAAGAGATTTGGCATGGTGTATTTATGGCGTAAATCACCTAAAACTTCCACCGCAAATATACCGGAAATGGAAACTGCTACTGATGTACAGCTTTGACAACGGATTGGTAGTTAGGGGCCCGTATTGTTAACCAATAAACAGACTGTAATAATGCTAAGTAAGTGTATTTTGTGAGCAAAGCAACACTTTTTAAATGGATCAATACCTATTGGCATTAAAAAACCAAAACTTGGGTAAATTAGAATGTCAGTGATGTTTGTTACAGTATTCTAGCTCGAGTCGTCTACGAGACATCGTATTCAGTAAACATTGCACAGAGACACTTGTTTGTGCCATTCAACCTGCATAGTTGCTAGGTTCAAAAATGGCTCTGAGCACTATGGGACTTAACATCTGAGGTCATCACCCCGCTAGAGCTTAGAACTACTTAAACCTAACTAACCTAAGGACATCACACACATCCATGCCCGAGGCAGGATTCGAACCTGCGACCGTAGCAGTCGCGCGGTCCCGGACTGAAGCGCCTACAACCGCTCGGCCACCGCGGCCGGCAGTTGCTAGTTGCAATGTTGTTATGTTTGCTTAGGGTGTCCTTGTGTGTTCCTGGGGCGCATTGCGATTTGCTAGTCAGTCGGTGTGTAACAGTCCAAGCAGTACGTACAGAGTGGACGATGCGATTTGCCAATGCAGAAAAAGCAGACAATCACATTGAGTGTGCACAGCAAGATATCCCAACAGACGACAACCATCTCGGCAATTATTTTTCAACCTCTTCAACCAGTTAAGTGAAAGTTGTAGTGTAGCACGTAGACAACGTAACAGAAGGAAACAAGTGACGATGGAAGAACAGAAAATTAATGTTCTTGCTGTTGTTGCAGTTGATTTGCACATTAGCTCCCGTGCAATCTCACGAGGAAGTGGCATGAGTTAGGCACGTGTCCTACGCATTCTCCATCGACATAGGTTCCAACCCTACCACATACCTCTCCGTCAAGAGCTACACGTAAACGATTATGACAATTGATTTGAATTCTGTACGTGGGCATTAAAACAGGATACTCCAGATGTATCATGTATATTTTTTACTTCTGAAGCCACATTTACCAACGGGACACTGAAACCGCAAAAGTACCGCAGCCTCCTAGTACACCATCTCCTACGGATGCGAGAAGGCGTTCCTCTGCAGACTAGGAGGGTTCAAAATGGTTCAAATGGCTCTGAGCACTATGGGACTCAACTGCTGAGGTCATAAGTCCCCTAGAACTTAGAACTACTTAAACCTAACTAACCTAAGGACAACACACACATCCATGCCCGAGGCAGGATTCGAACCTGCGACCGTAGCGGTCGCGCGGTTCCAGACTGTAGCGCCAGAACCGCTCGGTCACCAGCGGCCGGCAGACTAGGAGGGACCTGTGGTGCAAACATTATGGCTGTGCAGCACATAGTGCACGAATTACGGTAACATATATTCACGAAATGTTTCCAAATCGTGAATTGGACGCAGAGTACATGTACCTTGTACGGCCCATTCTCCGGATTTGATGCCTGTAGACTTTTCCCATGGGGGAAGCTGAAAGATGCTGTCCTAAACGACTCGCACTAGAATCCTACAACAAACACCATTGACATTCTAATTCACCCCACTTTTATTTTTGCAATGTAGATAGGCTTTGTTCCACTTTAAAAAGTGTATGTTTACACAAAAATACACTAAGTATTATTACAATCTGTTGATTAGCTAACAATACGTGCCCCTAACTACCAGTCCATTCTGTGAAAACCGAATGGCTGCGATAAGTTACAACTCTCGTTGAATTTTGGTGTTTCTGGTGGGGTGCTTGGTACGTGCAGAATGTTAGGCCGTTCTTGCAATGCAAAGGTGATGCGTTGTTCCAACAGGATATTGCTCGACTATACATTATCTGTGAAACTCAACGTGCTCTGGGAGACGTCCAGCAACTTCCCTGGCCACCATGATCTCCGTACTTGTGTCCAATCCAGCACGTGTAGGATACGATGGGACGAGAAGGGACTCGTGCGACTCGTGGACCAAAACCTCTCACAGAAGCACGTGAACAGGTTGAGTAGGCGTGGAATAACGTATTCCAGGACAGTTTTCACCTTCCGTATGATCTATTGGATGCAAGAGTCAGCGTCTACGTTGTCGGCTGTGGAGAAAACTCCAGATACTAATATACGTGTTTCAGTATGGGTTGTCACCTGTTGCCTGAAACTGCCTGTGCTCTTCTTCTTCTTCCTCTGTTAGTGCCTGTGTCCCGCATTTTGCGAAGCGTCGGCATGGTTAAGGGGACCACACCCTGTCTATCTACCCCATGTTAATTTAGGCAAGTATTTGACCATTTCTGAAACAACTATTTGATGCAGGTCCTTAATATTTTTACTGTGTGTCACATTATGCTAATAGAGTCAACTGTACTAAAATCTACTTTATCCATTTTATAGTTTTTAAGAAATACTTTTTTAAATTTATTAAAAAAATAAATTAAGTTTCTTCTGCAGAAAAAATTTTTCTGAACTTCCTAATGGGGAATGTTAATCAGTGTAGTACCAGAGGTGGCTTTTTATGTTATGCAGAGTCTCTGAGCCGAGCGGTTCTAGGCGCTTCAGTCTGGAACCGCGCAACCGCTACGATCGCAGGTTCGAATCCTGCCTCGGGCATGGATGCGTGTGATGTCCTTAGGTAGGTTAGGTTTAAGTAGTTATAAGTTCTGGGGAACTGATGACCTCAGATGTTAAGTCCCATAGTGCTCAGAGCCATTTGAATCATTTCAAGCGTCTCAGAAAATTACATTCATTTATCTATGATAGTTTCTGATATAGTGGGGCATATGTACTGAAAATTTTAGTTTGCGGGAAATTGACTTTAAGGAAAAAACTTTTGAAATTTGTTACTTACAATTAATTAAAACTGTCCTGCTGCATATGATGGCCCTTCTTTGGCCTCTAGCAGGTCTTCCAGCTTCTTTTTCACCTTTCTGGATGTTTGTTTTGCTTTCTTGGCTATATTAGATGCAGACCTGTCTGCATCGCCTATCCTCATTTTATGGCAGTGTTGCAGCCCAGTGATAATATTTTCAACATGATTAATTCCCAGCTTTTTCAGTATCCAACACTTTCCAATATTACCATCATGAACTCCTAGTTTCATCGTATGCATGCCTACTAATACAGTTTTAGGAAGGCGGTTCCAAATTATGCTGTTGAAAAATTCATTTGGTTTCTGTGCCTGACCATTTCCTTAGAAGGTCAGTATGAGCCAACTCTCTGAAAATAGGTTTAATTGCTGTAATAACAGCAGCAAGAAGAGAATGCTGCTGAGAATAAGATTGTCCAGTTGCCTGAGCCCTATAGTATTTGCACCACGAATTTTCTCCTGACATGACATGGCTTATCATTAGTAGAGGAGTTCTGGAAGAATATGGCCCAAACATCTCTCTTCATTGCCTCCAGATTTTCTTTATTTCCCCTAATAGCCTGCACATGGTATACCTGTACGTTTTCTACAACAACTACCCGCAATCACACTTGAACAAAACTATCCGCCTGTTTGAAAGCGTGTTGTTTACAAACAGCAGAAACAAAAGAATACCGACCATTGCATTCTAAGGATGGACAACACATTTGGAAGTTAGTAAAATTCCTAATGTGCAATGTAGGGGATATAAAAATCTGAAATATATGCAGAAAAGTGGGGGACAGAGAATTGAGCGTGGCATATAAACGCACATGGTAGGAAAAAGCTTTTCAAATGCTCAAAAACAAATTTTATTGCAGCAAAACCGTTTTCAGAGTACTTAAATAAAACCTTAATCCATCGAAAATGATGAAAACCGAAAATCGATTTTTTTCGACCTGAGCCACTGTGTGGTCCCCTTAAGGTCGGATTTGGCATGGTTAATTTTAAGGGGTGGTCGGATGCCCTTCCTGTCACCACCCCATACCCCCTGGGACGGAATGAGAGTACCCCAGCTGTATGCGTCTAGTGTAAACCATGAAATGGTGCGAACGTTGTCGTAATGTCTGCGAGGTGTGTAACTGAAGCAGGACGTGGGGACCAGCCCGGTATTCACCTAGTGGGATGTGGGAAACCGCCTAAAAACAACATCCAGGCTGGCTGGCACACCAGCCCTCGTCGTTAATCCGCTGGCGGGATTCGATCCGGGGCTGGCGCGCCAACCCGAATCCAAGAAGCAGCGCATTCGCGCTCCCGGCTAACCTATCGGGTTCTCAAACTGCCTGTGCTATTGATCAGTAAATGTATTAGCTTCATGACCTCCATATCAACAGTTGCAGCAATTAATCTTGAGTGAATTGAAAACATGAATTGAAGGTTCTTTTGTTTTAAATTACACCATCACATAGGAGGACGTCGCAGCAATTTCTGAGTTTTCCTTCGACGCGAAATTTATTTTCTGTGCATTATAGAGAACTTAGTAATAAAAATCGTTGTCCGTTTGTAAACAGATGGCTTCGTTCGGTGCCACACGTAACTACGATTCTATACATACTTTTAAGTATTACAGAATAAGACCATGAATGAGTACATAATTTCTTCATAGTGTTTGCATTCCTTCCATATTACTAGCACTGCATATGGTTTTTTTTTTGCGATGGTGAAAACATAATGAGCAGTATAGAGAAAACACAAGCTAATCGTGATAATGGCATGACGCGAGCTACCGCTGCTTTGTTGTTCACTATTATGTCAATTCAACATAAGCAATAAGTAAGCTTATCTATATAATTAATCTCAGTACTTCCACTTCTAATTTAATTAGTATTGGATCCCAGTGTCCATTCATATAACTATCATTAATTTTTTTAATAACATGCGGAATCTGTTTCAGTTAACTGGAGCTTACAAATTAGGACATTCGTTTCTCTACTATGGGCGCTACCTTACCGCGCTGTTAAGAAACCTAATAACCACTATTATGTGCAGTTGATGTTTTTGTTCCGCTTTGAGTAGCGTCAGAACTGTTATTTCCATATCGATCTACGACGCCCGGTAGGTTTCTATCTTAATAACGTATCATTAAAGGAAATGGTCATCCAACACATCACAGGTAACTTTTACTTGTGTGATACCTACGTTAATATTTTGCTTACTGCGTCTACAGCAAGTGTTAAAAATAATGGGTAGGACAATTAGGATGTAATCTTCACTTTCGAGAGAAACAACCGCCACCCACCACATCAAACACTTATTGCCGCCTTAGTGCCTGAGCGGAAACCAACATCGATGATCCTAAAACCTTCTGCAGTCTCTAGTGATTGGTAGCAGAGAGAGCAAAGCAGGATCCCTCTTTTCTCTGAGCCGCGTTCGATTAAGTGCTGTTAGTATTGGTCCAGCAAGCGGTGCACATATGCAGCACATATTAGTTATTTAGCTCTTATGTCATAAGTTTTGTAGTAGTTCAAAAAGCGAGAATCGTGTTATGGACAGACAATGATTTGGCCGCATTGTTTAAAGGACCGGTCCGTCGCTCAGGACAGGCGAAAGCTGTCTCGGAGAGAATCCAGGTTGTTTCGTTCGATTATGGTTCAAATGGCTCTGAGCACTATGGGACTTGACACCTGAGGTCATCAGTCCCCTAGTACTTAGAACTACTTAAACCTAACTAACCTAAGGACATCACACAATCCATGCCCTAGGCAGGACTAGAACCTCCGACCGTAGCGGTTCGATTATGCCAACTGACCCAAGTTCACCTTTTAGCTGTTATCTTGTATTCGTTTAGGGGTTCTTTGTGACCATTAGGACTTCCACTATATTTAAACTTTAACAATCAAGAACCAAAGAAAAAGCCTAACTCGATTTTAGTAGAACTGCGAGGACTATCTATAGTTCGCTTATAGACAAAAAAATCATGTTAATTACGATAAAGAAATCTTCTCATCCTTTTCTGAAGTTATCAGTATTCGAAGCTTAGATACCCATAAAACGACCATTTCCTTAATCTGGTGTGAGCAAGGCGACAGAAACTTGCTGCCCTTCAATTAAATCACTGACTTCCAAGTAATGTAAGCACTGACTCACTGTAATGGATTTGAGATGTCTGGCTAATATGTCTGACCTGTAGCATCTCAAGTCTTATTGTTGTCTCCATTTCCTGCAACTACGATGACGGCAACGCAGAGAAGCATGTGACAACTTGAAGAGTTTCATACGCTGTCAGAAATAACAAATTTGTAAGTACATCAGTAAATCCACTTGCGAGCTCTGCAATATGTCATATAAATATGCGCACATCACGAAGACAGTTCCTAATACTGGTTGTGATGAGCGAAAATGAGTGCTTTCTGCCACGCTTTATGGTACAATAAATTGAAACATTTGTTAAATCATTATTTTCTTAAAATTCGTTTTACGTTAACTGATAACTTCGGGCTGATTGACATCTCACGTTCTGTTTCATGTGAAATATAGTAAGGACAATTGTGAGTTGACAATACGTCGGTAGTACCGTGCCTTTTTGCCTACTACGCAGCGTATCAGATATTACAGTTTTGCAGTTCAGTCTAAAGAAAAGGTGAAGTATCCGTGAATTCTGTCCCCAACTGTAAATTTCAGATCTTTATTACTAGTACCGCACGTAAATAAGAGGGAGACCGTGAACGTTGAACAATGAAATATAATTAGACTGACAATGAAATCTACTGGTAAGGCTGTATTTTTCGAACGACCAATAACACAGACCATTGACAGCCGCGGGTCGGAAAAGACCGAGGGGAACAACTGTTTCCTCATTCCCCGCTTCACCCATCACAAGCATTCAAGCAGATGCCTACTGTGCACTAAGTTTAAAGGACGTAAACTTGAACTGTATCGCTAACTCAGAAATCAGGGCACCACTTTATGGTATCTACAGGGACATCTGAAGCACGAGCGGAAGTTTATGCTTTTTCTTATTCCATTATAAGGCGCTGCGTTCGATCATATTTGACGGTGCATGACAAGGCACCATTACCGCTGGCCTCCACGTTACGGCTTCCCGTTATAGGACAGAGTAACAGCGAAAAGACTGCGGCCACGACGATGCCACCCTCGAAGACCATTCTGAATGTCAGCAGGAGTTGCCTACTTGGAAGGTTGCCTACTTGTAAGGCGCCCGCTGTATTCAGTCACTAACGGTCCAACACATCCGTACGAAATTTAACAATAAGGACCATTCCAAATCTAATCTACATATTCTGCCAACGATTGTGAATTGGATGGCAGGCGTTACCTCTCATTGTATCAAGTATTTGAATTTCTCTATGTGCGCAGTGATTGTGGAAATACTTTCTTTTAAAGGCTACGCCGGATATTGCTTCCCATATTCACCCAGTCAAGATTGTGCAGCGTCTCTAATAGCCTAATCGTCGACTGAAGCAGAACGCTAACCTTCTGTCCTTCCTACGTTCGTTGAACTTTTCAAATATTCACTCTAAGAAAAAAAAAACTATGCACTACGAAGGAATTATCCGCATGGCACGGAAATCGGTGGATGCAACGTAGATGTACAGCCAAACAAATGACTACAGTTTCACAAAAACTGGATGACTTATTCGAGAGAAAGAACTTCACAAGTTGGGCAAGTCAATAAAGCGCAGACAACACTTCGTTTAAAATAGCAAGAATCCTCCGAATATTTCAGGTAAAAGTGATTTTCCGCCCACCATCGAAGATTGCGGACCTTGTGGGATCAGTAAAGGACAATCTGTTGCTGCGAAAGGCCGGAATTTACAAGATACCGTGCCAATGTGGTATGGCTTATATAGGTCAAACTACACGCACCGTGAAAGAACGTTGCACTGAACATCAACGTTGCACAAGCCTTTTGCAGCCAAGCAAGTCCGCTATTGTTGAACATTGTATTTCTAACGGACATTCAATTGCGTCTGAGAAAACAATGATTTTGTCCACAACAACATCTTTCTAGGACTCCATTATTAAAGAATCCGTAGAATTACGTCTGGCGGAAAATCTGTTGAACCGTGACAGCGGCTACCAGCTGTACAGTGCATGGAATCCCATCATCTCCACGATTTGCTTAATCGAAGACGACAGAGTGCGCCGACGGCCGAGGCAAACAGTAACGCAGAGGGCGACTGAGATCCGCTATTCCAGCAGCGAGGGCGCTGCCGACAGGCAGTGTGGTCCATCTATCAAGTTTTCGACGCATGTGCAGAGTAGTTACAGTGTGCTATATACTGCGGAGCGGAGGACGTTTTCGCCAGTCTGCGACGGCTCACAGGAAGACGACTAGCACGTACCCAGTTGAAACATCGTGCGAGGTACTGAACGACGACCGGCTACAAGCGCCAAATTTTTTTGAACAGTCAATTCGCTAGGAAAATTTTAAGATTCACAACAAAGCGTTGGTTCACCCCATACCCTTATGCGAACAATTATTCGGCTTGTCGCTCATTGGCCGAGTTGATGTATGTCCTTCTGAGGAATATCGGACCAAATTACGTCGATGGCTTCTTGGTATTAGAGGTACCGGTGTGTACAGCAATCTGGACAACCACCTGTGAAGGTCTCGCTGTATGGTGGCACACCATGCAATGTGTGTGTTTCATGACCAATAAAAAGAGTCGAAATGATGTTTATATTGATCTCTGTTCCAATTTTCTGTACGGGTTCAAATGGTACAAATGGCTCTGATCACTATGGGACTTAACTGCTGCGGTCATCAGTCCCTAGAACTTAGAACTACTTAAACCTAATTAACCTAAGGACATCACACACATCCATGCCCGAGGCAGATCTTCACATTGGTCGCTTTTCTCTCGGAAACGTTTACATTTATCGTCTGGAAATTTATGTCATGTGCTGAGGTATCCAGTGGCACCACTAGCAACAAAATAGAAGCTTCTAAGCAGCGGTCCCGCGGTTCCAGACTGTAGTGCCTAGAACCGCTCGGCCACTGCGGCCGGCTTCTGTACAGGTTCTGGAACTCTCGGAACCGAGGTGATGCAAAACTTTTTTGATGTGTGTGTGTGTGTGTGTGTGTGTGTGTGTGTGTGTGTGTGTGTGTGTGTGTGTGTACATACAGAAAGGGAACATAAATGAAAAGTCATTAGGTTAGCATCACGTACATCGATAAGCTGGCAATATTTACGTAAACAAATAAAAAAAATAGAAATTAAGTGAACATACAGTTACGACAGAAATTACTCACAGTTCTCTTAAGAAAGGTCTGCAATTACTTCTAGATGAGTAGTTGCGTTCCACAACAATTAGCTTAGGAAATGTGGAAACTACGAAACGGGAAGACTGTAACGTAAACAAATATCGGCTTTATTCGTGAAGTGACAGAGCGACTTGTAAGTTACGACCAGCCGAGATGAAACGCAGATTTCGATAGAAAAAACGGGTAACTATAAACAGTAATTTATTAAGTAAAAATGTAATCTGTTTCCTGAAGTATAGCATTTAAAAACAAAAATTCGAGATTACGTTCACTGGAGACACTTTAAAGTAAAAGGCAAAATATTTCTCGAATAAATAATCTAGATGGCAGCAATTAAGGGCGTTTGAATTTATAAAACGAGTATACATGTAAGTGCAGCGGATGATGGCCACACGTACGAACTTCTTAACTGTGCTGGTACTTTACGTGGAATAGCGACAGGGGGGCAGTGTGTCAGACGCACGTGGTGTCGGCGACGCCCGTGGCTGTAGCTGCGGTGTGGGGGTAGATGTAGCGACGTGCCGTAGCGCAGTAGAGTAGGGCAGCAAGCGCCGCTGCGCGCGCGTATTGATTGGCCGGCGGCGCGGAGACGCGGCCCGGCGCGGCCTGACCCAGCTTCCCGCGCCGTGACCCAAGCGCCGCCTCCGCTCAGCGCTGCCTCTGCCGCTACCTCCGCCGCCGTCAGGCCCTCATCTGACCCACTGGCTCCGCTATGCGCGCGGCCTGGACAGCCGTACCGCTGTGTAGCCTACCCTGAAGGCGCGCGGTCGCACGCTGGCACCTACCACGCTTACGTCACTCGGGCCAGTGGCCTAGTTTTGTGTCGTGATAGGCGCCTGCTAAATACAACACAGTGTAAAGGAAATACCAGTGGCGAAGACTTCGTAAACGCTGAAGCGACAACTTCACTGGGGGCACAAATAATATCTGCGAATCTGATTGATGCAACTTCCGGTTTTAAATAATTAACACTAAACTCTAGCCTTCTTTTCGTCTTTAAAATAATTACCAAACAACTCATATACATTATTTATTTACTAACTTATTTAGCAGCCGGCAGTTTTGGATCCTGCATCTGACATGGATGTGTGTGATGTCCTTAGGGTAGTTAGGTTTAAGTAGTTCTAGAGGACTGATGACCTCAGATGTTAAGTCCCATAGTGGTCAGAGCTATTTTGAACTTATTTAGCATATGAAGACTAATGTACACGACTTCCACATTTTTTACAAAATAAATAGAACTAAAACATATATCTACAAATTAATATCTAAATTTTCAGTCCCCTTAAGGGTCGCATCTATCACTTGAAAGTATTCTGCTAAATCTACATCCATACTCCTCAAGCCACCTTACAGTGCGTAGCGGAGGGTACTTCGTGTGCCTCTGTCACTTCCCCGTTTTCCAACTCCAGTCGCATACGGTTCGTAGGGAGAACGATAGCTGGTAAGCCCCCGTGCGCGCTCGAATCTCTCTAATTTCATCTTCATGGTCTTTACAAGAGACATAAGTAGGAGGAAGCAATAAAGTGGTTAACTCTTATAGGAACGTACGCTCTTCACGTCTACATATACATCCACATTTATACTCCGCAAGCCACCCAACGGTGTGTGGCGGAGGGCACTTTACGTCCCACTGTCATTGCCTCCCTTTCCTCTTCCAGTCGCGTATGGTTCGCAAGAAGAATGACTGCCGGAAAGCCTCCTTGAGCACTCGATTCTCTCTAATTTTACATTCGTGATCTCCTCGGGAGGTATAAGTAGGGGGAAGCAATATATTCAATACTTCATCCAGAAATGAACCCTCTCGAAACCTGTACAACAAGCTACACCGCGATGCAGACCGCCTCTCTTGCAGAGTCTGCCACTAGAGTTTGCTAAACATCTCCGTAACGCTATCACGCTTACCAAATAACCCTGTGACGAAACGCGCCGTTCTTCTTTGGATCTTCTCTTTCTCCTCTGTCAACCCGACCTGGTACGGATCCCACACTCATGAGCAATACTCAAGTATGGGTCGAACGAGTGTTTTGTAAGCCACCTCCTTTGTTGATGGACTACAGTTTCTAAGGACTCTTCCAATGAATCTCAACTTGGCACCCGCCTTACCAACAATTAATTTTATATGATCATTCCACTTCAAATCGTTCCGTACGCATACTCCCAGATATTTTACAGAAGTAACTGCTACCAGTGTTTGTTCCGCTATCATATAATCATATAATAAAGGATCCTCCTTTCTATGTATTCGCAATACATTAAATTTGTCTATGTTAAGGGTCAGTTGCCACTCCCTGCACCAAGTGCTTATACGCTGCAGATCTTCCTGCATTTCGCTGCAATTTTCTAATGCTGCAACTTCTCTGTATGCTACAGCATCATCAGCGAAAAGCCGCATGGAACTTCCGACACTATCTACTAGGTCATTTATACATATTCTGAAAAGCAATGGTCCCATAACACTCCCCTGTGGCACGCCAAAGGTTACTTTAACTTCTGTAGACGTCTCTCCATTGATAACAACATGCTGTGTTCTGTTTGCTAAAAACTCTTGAATCCAGCCACACAGCTTGTCTGATATTCCAAAAAATGGTTCAAATGGCTCTGAGCACTATGGGACTCAACTGCTGTGGTCATAAGTCCCCTAGAACTTAGAACTACTTAAACCTAACTAACCTAAGGACAGCACACAACACCCAGCCATCACGAGGCAGAGAAAATCCCTGACCCCGCCGGGAATCGAACCCGGGAACCCGGGCGTGGGAAGCGAGAACGCTACCGCACGACCACGAGGTGCGGGCTCTGATATTCCGTACGCTCTTACTATGTTTTTCAGGCGACACGGCGGAACTGTATCGAACGCCTTCCGGAAGTAAAGGAAAATGGCATCTACCTGGGAGCCTGTATCTAATATTTTCTGGGTCTCATGAACAAATAAAGCGAGCTGGGTCTCACACGATCACTGTTTCCGGAATCCATGTTGATTCCTATAGAATAGATTCTGGGTTTCCAGAAATGACATGACACGCGAGCAAAAAACATGTTCTAAAATTCTACAACAGATCAGAGATATAGGCGTATAGTTTTGCGCATCTGCTCGATGACCCTTCTTGAAAACTGGGACTACCTATGCTCTTTTCATCGTTTGGAACCTTCCGTTCCTCTAGAGACTTGCGGTACACTGTTGTTAGAAGGGGGGGGGGGGGGCAAGCTCTTTCGCGTACTCTGTGTAGAATCGAATTGGTATCCCGTCAGGTCCAGTGGACTTTCCTCTGTTGAGTGATTTAATAGTAGATCATACTGAATGAACCGGTAACAAAATGTGATGTTCACTTCTGTATCTTCTCCATTCCCTTTACCAGCCGTACTCGCCCGCCTCCCAGATTGACGGGTAATTTTCAAGTACTGGTCGAACGAGGGTATCGTAAGCCAACTTCTTTGTAGGTAGATTAAATGTGCTGTGGATTCTTGCAGTCAATCGCACTCCCACATCTGCCGTACCTGCTATTAGTTTTAAGTGGTCGTTCCACTTTAAATCACTCCGTAATCATTCTGCTAAAAATTTTAATGATATAAATGCTGATAGAGATTGTTCTGCAATCTGTATTCACACAGAACAGGTCTTTCTGCCAATTTTTGGCAATAAATTACATTTTATTATGTTGAGGTCAATTACCGCCCCTTCTGTCAAGCGCCGATCGTCGTCAGATCTTCCTGCATTTCCATAAATTTTCCTAGCGTTACGAGTTCCTTTATACTACAGCAACATGCGGGAAAAGCTTCATGGAATGTCAGACGTTACCCACTAGGTCATTTATATATAACTATTTCACAAAGTAATGGTCTTATAGCATTCCTTTGGGGTAGGCCCGAAGCTTCTTTTACGTCAGAAGATATGTTTCTGGTGAGAATGATGTGCTGTATTCTCTTTGTTAGATAACTTTTCAGTTTAATCACGCAGCTAGCCTGATATTCCGCACGCTCGTATTCTGTTCATTACACGGCAGTGCCTAACTGTATCGAAAGCCTTTCTGAAGTCGAGGAACAAAACATCAACCTGGGCGCCGATACCTACTGCTTTCTGGACCTCCTGGACGAAAAGAACGATATGTGTTTCACACGGCTGTTGTTTTCGAAACCCGTGTAGATTCCTACACAGGAGATTTTTGATCTCTATAAATTTCTTAATACGCGAGCATAAAACATGTTCCAAAATTCTAGAACAGGCAAACGCCCGAGATATGGACCTAAAGTTTTGTGCGTCAGTTCTATATCCCTTTCTGTAAACTAATTGCTTGTTTGTGGTCTTTAGGAATTCTTCCCTCCTCCAGCGACCTAGGGCACAATGCTGCTAGCACAGGAGCAAGCTCGTCCGCTTACTCTATGTAGTATCGTATTGGTATCCCTTCACCTACAGTTGCATTTCCTCTGTTGTGCAATTTCAGTTGGTTTTTTTATCCCATGGTCACTTATTTCGATATGCATCATTTTGACGAAACTAGATTTTCAGGGTACGCTCGCCTGCTACAGCTTGTTACAATGTATTTTTGTGGTTTTATGTTCATTGCCACAGTTACAATGAGGATATGAAGTCATTCTCCATCAGTGAAAACTTTCTGAAAACAAACTATGACTGTACAAAAACTGTTAATTGTCTTCCAACCAGCCGCTGCAATTTTACGCCGACCAGCGCTGTGTCAGGTACGAGTGTCCGATATTCTTCAAGCGCAATGCTATTTTACGTTTCTCATCACTTCCCACATATGTTGAAATCAACTGTTGTAGCGATTCTGTCAATATAATCGGTTATTGCCTGAATTTTAGGAAGCTGATTGTAATTGTAAGTGCAGTAACATCAGAGTTGATTGGAAGCTGGAAAATTTTAATTAATTTCTCATGTACTTTGAGAAAGGCATTTTGTTTTCGAAGATGTGGTGGTGGTGGCGCAATATGGGTGGGAGGTGATAATCATTGTTGAGGAGTAGATCTGGCGTAACCTGTTATTGTCATCACTGCTGAACGTTTATGTCTCTCACATGTGAACTATTAAGAGACACTGGAGCACAGTATTTGGTAGCAGAAAAACGAGTCCTAAGGAGGGACATCGCCGTATTGTAGCGCTTGCGCCCAATGAGGTACCACTTAGCCTCTGCATGATGTTCTTCAACAATCTCAATTATTCTGCGGTGTTTTCTGTGTCTTTCTTGTAAGGCAAGGTTCTGTCAAGATTTACCACTGAATACAGACAAGTCATATACAAAGTTATACTGATAAAGATATCTTTGAGTGCCACTATTTGTCAGACGACGCCAATAAATATCCGTTAAAAAGAAGAAAAAACAGACACATGAAATGTTTTGAGATTTGATTTTCCTGACCATTTAGGCATTTTCTGCGAATCTTTTGCGAAAACAGTTCATACATTTGCCACGAGGTAACTAGGTAAATTAGTGTCAGTCCCACAATATTTCTTCGCAGTAATTGTGCGATTTCTTCCTGTGGTTTCACGGTAGTTACTGCTGCAGGACGTGATCTGTCGTTTCTTCATACCGGCGTGCCAACTGACATATTCCTGCAGTGTAATGGAAGGCCTCACACTGCCGTTCACGCAAGAAACAAAGACTGTATGCATGCTTGACAGGCATGTCCATCTACCTGATTTGTACCCCATAGAGCATTTCTGGGATATGATCGAAAAACCCATAATTTCATAATGGCATCCAGCCAGAAATCTTCATGAACAGCTACACCATGTGTTTCAGGTATGGAAGTGATGCACCGAGACGGCGTTCGGAGGCTGTTTGCTCCCAAGTCGCAACAAATACAAGGGAGTATTCGTAGTTGTGTGTGTGGGGAGGAAGGGGATCGCAGGTCACACCTGATACTGATGTCGATAAGATTATGTTATGGTGTTCGTTGAAGGTTTCATTTACCGTCCTTTTGTCGGAGCTTCTTTCAGCATACCTCTATCCTCGAGAGTTAAGGCCTATGCTTCATTTTACACCATTACATAGAATTCACTGTTTGCACAGCAATTTCTTTAGAGTGACTGCACAGTTTTCAGCGTCACACTCCTCATTAACTGTTCTAATAGGCGCATACCTAACCAGTGCTCAGTCAACTATCCTTTTAAAGTCACCCCACGATTATCCTACATGCTTCTACCCAGAGTTAAATATCGTAAGCAGTGCCTCAGTGTGACAGGACCACCCCTGTGCTCTACATACATAACAAATCTGATGGAAAGGGTGAGCTGACGTTATAGTGTGTGGGGAAAGTATCGTCGTTGAGTGACAGTAGAAGCATACAGGATGACGCGTACACAATTTCTGTACAAGTGCGATAAATGGCAGATTGCTCTAAATGTAGGAAAATGTAAGTTAATGCAGACGAGCAGGGGAAAAATATCGTAATGTTCCACTACAGCATTAATAGTGTACTGCTGGACACAATCACATTGATTAGAGATCTAGGTGTAACACTGCAAATAGGAGTGAAACGTAGCGAGCAAGTAAGATGGGTAGTAGGGAAGGGGAACAGTCGACTTCGGTTTATTGGGAGAAGTCTAGGTAAGTGTCGCTCATCTGTAAAGGATATCCATTCTGGAGTATCTGTCGAGTGTTTGGGATCTCCACCATGTCGGATTAAATAAAGACTTCGAATAATTTCAGATGTGTTCTGCTAGATTTGTTACCGAAAGGTAGGATCAACACGCGGGTATTACGGGGCCGCTCCATGGATTTAAATGGCAGTCCCAGGAGCGATACAGTGGGTGTGTCTCTCATCACATAACATATCCTGCGAGCCTCCAGCTGCCTTCTCGGTGGAACTAGTATCCCACCTTCACCCTCTTATCCCTCGCTCACTTTTACTTGCTTCAATCTCTTGGTTTTATGTATTAACGGTTACAATCTGGTTCATAAGGATTTGTCTTATGTGTCCTTCCTCTCTGAGGACGCTTCCTGGCTGGCAGCCTATAGAATCAAGGGACGGATGACCTTGTAATTTGGTCTCTTTAAACCTATCAATCCATCCAGCTATCCATCCTGGAGGGAAGACAAAGTTCTTTTCGCTAAATGATTGTACTGCCACCAACGTACATTTCGCCCTATGGCCTTAAAGACAAGGTATACACTGATCAGCCATGACATTATGACCACTTCCCAGTGCGACGTTGGATGTCGCCTGGGCACGTGACCCGGTAACAAAAGTATGTAACCGGAGCAGACACGGACGGGTGATTACCCTAGCTGGGGTGCAAATGGGGAAACCCATTGAGATAAACGACTTTGACAAAAGGCAGGTTACTAGTACGCAGAGCCTGTGAACGAGTATCTCGAAGCTGATCCAATCTTCACGTGCTACTGTCGTGAGCATCTTCGGAAAGAGGTAGGACAGTGAAACTACCACTAGGCGCTAAATGGTTGGACTCCATGACTCTTTACAGAACGTTGGGTTCGGAGGCTTGTCTACTCTGTAAAGTAGGATTTATGGTGATCTGTAGCATCTATGCCGAAAGAGCACAATGCTGGTGCACGCACAAGTGTTTCGGAGCTCAATGTTCACTGTAAATTATTGAACATGGATCTCCTCAGCAGGCAACCGAAAGGTGTTCACATGTTGACTCAACGACATCGTCAGTTACGATTGCAGTGGGCACGGGACCATCGGGATTCGACCATCGATCAGGAGAACGTGTCGGCTCTTCGGGTGAATCACATTTTTGCTACATTAGGTCGATGGTCGTCTCCACAAACGCCTTCATCGAGGTGAACGGCGGCTCTAAACGTGCAGCGCGCCACGAATGCAGACTGATGGGAGCAGTATTATGCTATGGGAACCATTTTCACGCTCGCACGAGACTTGTGGTAGTAATGGAAGACACGCTGACAGCTGCAAACCACCTGCATCCCTTTATGGTTGATGTCTTTCCCGATGGCATTGTCGTCTTTCAGCAGTATAACTGTCAGTGTATCGGAGCCAAAACCGTGCTATAGTGGTTTGAGCAGCCTTATAGTGAACTCACGTTAATGTCTCGGCGACCAAATTCGCCTGATGTAAATCCTATGGAACCCATCTTGGTCGCTATGGCGTGCCATCGCCGCGTACGCAAATCAGTGGCTCGATATTTACACGAATTATATGACTTGTGAGCAAACACCTAAGCCACGTACCTCCACAAACATACCAACAAACTGTCGGATACCTAATACGCAGAATCACTTATGTATTTCGTTCCAAAGACGGACAAACAAGCCACTAAGCAGGTGGTCATAATGGTTTGGGTCATCAGTATATAGTCGGTTTTTCCTCCATGTGTTTGCGACTGGAACAGGAAAGAGAATGACTAGTGTTTCTCAAAGGTACCCTCCTCCAACCATTGTATGATGGGTTGCGGGGAATGTATGTAGATGTAAATTTAGATGAACTATTTCAAGTTCTGCTGGAAGTAAGATACTACTGCCTTTTTGTGTAGTATACTGAACACGTAAATTTTCTGCAAGTTTTATTTGCTATTTGTACTGGAAAATGGACTGCGACAGGGAAGTGCACTTTCGCCTTTATTGTTTATTATTGTTATGGATGAAATCCTACAGCAAGTATCAGATGCAATTGGAGATCATAAAATGAAAGCAGTGCTTTTTGCCGATGACCTGATGTTATGGGGAAATTGCGAGAAGGAGGTGCAAGAGCAGTTAGATGCATGGGAGGCAACGGCAGCACAATATGGAATGCATTTCTCTGCAAAGAAAAGTGAAATAATTGTCACAACAAGGAAGAAGAATAGGCCAAATGTGGATATAACTTGTGGAGGGGAAAAGCTACAGGTGGTAGAGAACTTCAAGTACCTGGGAAGCATGATTTAAAGTAAGGGGGGAAACGCAATGGAAATAAATGAAAGATGCAGAAAAGCAGGGCAGTTCTACAAATGCATTAGGGGGCTTATTTGGAGCAAGGAGGTGCCACAGAAATCCAAGGGAATTATATACCGAACCTACTTTGTCCCCATATTGGCATACGGAAGTGAGACATGGGTAATGCACAAAAGCGACAAAAGTAGAATACAGGCTAGTCAAATGAAGTTCCAGAGGAGCAGGTTGAGTGTAACAAGACGAGACAGATTGCGAAATGTGCATGTGAGGGAAAGACTAAAGGAGGAACCAGTACAGGACAGGATAGAAAAATCAAGACTGCAGTGGTATGGACACATGAAGAGAATGGATGAGAGAAGAATTCCAAAGAGGATGTTTGATCTGTAACTGGAGGGGAAGAGGCCCAGAGGAAGACCAAGAGATAGATGGGTGAAGGGAGTGAAGGAATGTGTGACGAGAAGAGGAGAGAACTGGACGAAGGTGGAAGAGGGGGAATGGTGCAAAGACAGAACACGATGGAGAGGCTTGTGTTCCCGACAGACCCAGCCAGTGGCTGGAAACTGTCCAAGATGATGATGACTTCGATAATTAATGTTTCCACAACTGTCGCTTACTAATAGATACCAGTTTCAATAAGGACATTGGCAAAGAGGTCAGATCTACTTTTTGCCATTAGATCTGATATGTTTACAGCCTAAGTGGGCTTCCGAACTATTTGTTCCAAGTAGTTTTCCGATACAGTATTCAGTACAATTTAGTAGGATGTCTTGTCGCACCCGCGAGTTACAGAACTGTAGTTAACACAATAGTTTGGGACTGTTTAACACTTCCTTCTGTGCATTTTAATCGCATTAAAAAAATGGTTCAAATGGCTCTGAGCACTATGGGACTTAACATCTATGGTCATCAGTCCACTAGAACTTAGAACTACTTAAACCTAACTAACCTAAGGACATCACACAACACCGAGTCATCACGAGGCAGAGAAAATTCCTGACCCCGTCGGGAATCGAACCCGGAAACCCGGGCGTGGGAAGCGAGAACGCAACCGCACGACCACGAGCTGCGGACTTTAATCGCAAAACGAAATATACTCCTGTATGCTCACAATCTTCAGAATCCTATCACTTTCCTCAGTTCAGTTACAGTTTCTATCACATTCTGACCCCTTGTCACTAAGCATCATTTTAAAACTTCGTCTTGATTAAGATTTCTCGAAACTGGCGTTCTACGCGTTTCCTCCGATCAGCATGCTTGATACGTTATCGTTCACGTCATAGCGATTGCCCTTACTGCCAGAGCATTACTGTGTAATGTCGAAAGTTATCGGCAATGTCCCATCCATAAGAAAAACGTAACCAACACAACTTCCCAAAAAAATACAGACTCTAAAAGCCGGCACCTCTTTAGAGAAGTGTGTGGTATCGCCAGATCCGCTACCTTTAAACAGGCGCCATTCTGCATCACTTGATAAGGCACTTGGCAGTAGTCTACACAAATAACTTCTTCAACGGCGCCACTGTAAAATTATGTTCATTGTGACAAAAATGGAACATTATAAAGATGTAGCCACATTTATTCCTCATAAAATGTGGCACAGGACTGAATTAGTAGACTATTTTCAGCATGTAATTCCCAACTACAAAGAAGATGCAATAAATAAAGAAACAATTTGCACAAAAAATAAAATATGATCTAACATTAAGCCGACAAGATCTACATCAACATTTGAAAGTGCAATGCCGATGTATGTAAGTATGACAGTTGGGATGAGAACCATTGTTATGAAGAGGGGTGTAGATTACCAGAACTTTTCCCTTCCGGTCAACCGCGCGACTGCTGCGGTCGCAGGTTCGAATCCTGCCACGGCCATGGATGTGTGTGATGTCCTTAGGTTAGTTAGGTTTAACTAGTTGTAAGTTCTAGGGGACTGATGACCACAGATGTTAAGTCCCATAGTGCTCAGAGCCATTTGAACCATTTGAACCTTCCGGTCACCATTGATGTATTACACAATGCCATTTATGAACAAATGGATACAATCGTCGGTTGTCGAAAAACAGGTCGTTACTTAATATTGTTGTGGTGAGTGTGGATTTTTCCAACCATCAACACAGCAGTCAAACACGATTGAGGTGTAAGCACATTTTTCTAGTATCTGTACAAATAATACGGAACTGTTAATTACAAAAAGAGTTGTTGGTACGTAACTACTGACTCATATGTCTGAGAATAAGATTTACGTTTAGCGTACAAATAAACAACTGTAACGCGAAACTTCCTGGCAGATTAAAACTGTGTGCCGGACCGAGACTCGAACTCGGGACCTTTGCCTTTCGCGGGCAAGTGATCTACTATCTGAGCTGCCTAAGCACGACTCACGGCCCGTCCTCACAGCTTTACTTCTGCCAGTACCTCGTCTCCTACCTTCCAAACTTTACAGAAGCAGGAGTCTCGGTCCGGCACACAGTTTTAATCTGCCAGGAAGTTTCATATCAGCGCACACTCCGCTGCAGAGTGAAAATCTCATTCTGGCAACTGTAACGCGAACAACAGAGGAAAGAACAGTGTATCACAACGGCCTGCAGAACTTCCTGTGTACTCTCTGGAACAGACACACCTTCCTGCCCTCTTATTGGTTTCTTGGGTGCGACTGCTGGACGAATGAAGATGGGCACATGAGTGGCATTTATAGTGTTTTTTTAGGTCACTTCTTTTTCTGTGTCTTTTTTATACAAATTTCGCAACTGATTTGAAGCTAACTACCTGACGAGTTAGAGACTTGAAATTTTAAACTCGGATAGGAACTGGACGACAATCCAATACTTCGTCTTTTGTCTGTGGCAAGGCGGAGGGTACAATGTTTACTACGGCCTTTTATAGATGAGATAGAGACTTGAAACTTTGAACATAGCTTAGAACTGGTTGACAATGTAATATTAACTCGCTTTTTTGTATGGTGTGTAGCGGAAGGTACTTCGTTTACCGCCAACATTTGCCCTTGAGCTAGAGGCTTTAAATTATATGCGGAGCTCAGAACTGGATGACAAAGCAGTAAACTCGCTTTCATGTCTGGTGTGTGATGAATGTGGAAGAGGGCACTTTGTTTACCACTGTCAGTTCAACCTTTTGTGTTCCCGTGGCAAATGGTTCGCAGGTAGTCTAATGCTGCTTAACTTCGGTGCGAGCTCGAATCTCTACAGTTTCTACCTTCATGATCCTCTCGCGAAATACATATAGTAGGAAGCAATATACTGACCGAGTATGATGAAGAGAGACTGAAATAGACCTGAAATTTATACGTGTCTCTGCTGCAATCCCATCAAAATGTTTGAAATCGATTGAAAAATTTCATAGATACAAGGCCAAAAACAAGTAAAAGTGATTTAAATGAAAATGAATTTTTAATACACCACGTTTTTAAATCGAACTAAAAAGTATAAAATAATTTCTCCTAGACCCATACATATTCCTAACCGCATGGGGACATACACTACTGGCCATTAAAATTGTTACACCAACACGAAATGTCGGTGATAAACGGGTATTCATTGCACAAATATATTATACTATAGCTGACATCTGATTCCATTTTCACGCAATTTGTGTGCATAGATCCTGAGAAATCAGTACCCAGAACAACAACCTCTGGTCGTAATAACGGCCTTTATACGCCTGGGCATTGAGTCAGAGCTTTGATGGCGTGTACAGGTACAGCTGCCCATGCAGCTTAAACACGATACCACAATTCATCAAGAGTAGTGAGTGGCGTATTGTGACGAGCTAGTTGCTCGCCCACCACTGACCAGACGTTTTCAATTGGTGAGAGAGCTGGAGAATGTGCTGGCCAGGGCAGCAGTCAAACATTTTCTGTATCCAGAAAGGGCCGCACATGACCTGCACATGCGGTGGTGCATTATCCTACTGAAATCTAGAGTTTCGAAGGGATCGAATGAAGGGTACAGACACGGGTCGTAACACATCTGAAATGTAACGTCCACTGTTCAAAGTGCCGTCAATGCGAAAAAGAGGTGAGCGAGACGTGTAACCAATGGCACCCCACACCATCACGCCGGGTGATATGTCTGTATGGCGATGACGAATACACCTCCCAATGTGCGTTCACCGCGATGTCGCCAAACACGAATGAGACCATCATGATGCTGTAAACAGAACCTGGATTCATCCGAAAAAATGACGTTTTGCCATTCGTGCACAGAGGTTCGTCGTTGAGTACACCATCGAAGGGGCTCCTGTCTGTGATGCAGCTTCAAGGGTAACCGCAGCCATGGTCTCCGAGCTGATAGTCCATACTGCTGCAAACGTCGTCGAACTGTTCGTGCAGATGGTTGTTGTCTTGCAAACGTCCCTATCTGTTGACTCAGGGATCGAGACGTGGCTGCACGATGCGTTACAGGCATGCGGATAAGATGCCTGTCATCTCGACTGCTAGTAATACGAGGCCGTTGGGATCCAGCACGGCGGTCCTTTATCAAAGTCGGAAACGTGATGGTACGCATTCCTCCTCCTTACACGAGGCATCACAACAACGTTTCACCAGGCAACGCCGGTCAACTGCTGTTTGTGTATGAGGAATCGGTTGGAAACTTTCCTCATGTCAGCACGTTGTAGGTGTCGCTACCGGCGCCAGCCTTGTGTGAATGCTCTGAAAAGCTAATCATTCGGATATCACAGCATCTTCTTCCTGTCGGTTAAATTTCGCGTCTGTATCACGTCATCTTCGTGGTGTAGCAATTTTAATGGCCAGTTGGTTCAAATGGCTCTGAGCAATATGGGAATTAACTTCTGAGGTCATCAGTCCCTTGAAACCAGAACTACTTAAACCTAACTAACGTAAGGACATCACACACACCCATACCCGAGGCAATATTCGAACCTGCGATCGTAGCGGTCGCGCTGTTCCAGGCTGTAGCGCGTAGAACCATTCGACCATCCCGGCCGGCAATGGTCAGTAGTGTGCTTATATTACTAGTATACTTTCTTGAAACCTTATGTTTTTATTACAGGTTGTTAACGGTGTGGAAATGTTACAATCACACTTGTTTTTCGTGTAGGCTTCATAAATGTTATATTGATTTAATTTTTTAAATTCACGCTGGAATAGCAGTGAAATTATTTTGTGTGTACCTGCCACCCCACAGCTCGTAAATGTTTGAAAAAGAATGTCAAATTCAGAAGTTCCAAGAGCAGCTTTATTGCTAACAGTTGCAATAAACCAATCTTCGTCATGCACCACAAATTATTTACATCATTTACAAATATCCCTGGTACGTTTCGAATCACATCACAGGTAGCTACAATTCTGCCATTAATTCCATCTCTGTATCTACTGGGGTCTCATACACAAGTGATTAGATATCCCCACAGGAGATAATGAAGGGGACTCAGGTAATGTGACCTCGCAAGCCATGGAATCCAACAACCAGGAAATACAGTAATGAGATGGTTGCGAGCATCCACATTGAAGTTAGGCGGTGCAGCGTCATGTTTTATTCACATTCTCTCACAAACAGCCAAGGATACGTTCTCCAACAACTCAAGTAGAATTCTTTGCACGAACCTCATTCAGACGGCACGGTAGAAGATATGGCCCACGGACATTATCGCCCACAGTGCCGGCCCAGGTATTCCCAGCAAAACGTACATGATAGTGTGGCTCTACTACAGCGTGAGGCTTTTCCTCGTCCCACACATGGCTGTTCCTACTGTTCGAAATATCATCACGATCAAATGAGGCCTCGTTAGTAAACAGCACGATTTGGAGGAAATCTGGTCGATCAAATGGTTCAAATGGCTCTAAGCACTCTGGGACAACATCTGAGGTCATCAGTCCCCTAAAACTTAGAACTACTTAAACCTAACTAACCTAAGGACATCACACACACCCATGCCCGAGGCAATATTCGAACCTGCGACCGTAGCAGTCCCGCGGTTCTGGACTGAAGTGCCTAGAACCGCTCGGCCACCGCGGACGGCTCTGATCGATCAATCAATTGTTGGAGGAACAACTGACACAATGCGACCCTTGATGTAAAATCAGTCACAAGCATTGCTTGGAGTCGTTGTGGGTGATATGGGTGTAATTGTTAGTCGTGGAGTACTCGCCACAAGCTAGTATGTGCAGCGTCCATTTCACGTGCAATTCGACAAGTACATGTGATGGGGTGCGTTACAACACGTTCCAGCACCGCCTCTTCAAAATCAGGTATGTGAGTGGTCATCATATTGGCAGGACTCTCGTTCCTTCTTTCCAATGAGCCAGTCTCTACCATTCGTTGATCGAGAGAAATAAACACTCGTTGTGACGGATGGTGCCTGTTACGAAATCGTTCCCTGTATAGCCTTTCAGCAGCGAGAGCATTACAAAGTACTTCTCCATATACATGGTGTATGTCAGTGAGTTCTGCGAAACTTTATCGGTACTCCTCCATCGTATTGCACTGTACATCTCTGAATAGCACTGAGTAACGAATGAGCCTGTCGTTGATTCATAGCACGTTCTATCATAGGATAATGTATATACAACAGACGCATCTTATGGACAAGTAAAGTGAACCAAACCTGCATCATTATTTCCTGGTAATCAGGCTCGCCCTCCTAGTTTCCTTGCAGGAAATAAAGACCGTTCATGTAAATAAACCGCACAGTACATGTAAACCTGTACGCACGTTGATTGAAAATAAGCTGGAAAACAATAATGCTAGACAAAGATGTACTTCCGTATCTCCTTATGCTGGCTACTCCGACCCCAGGAGCCCTACCTCAAATTGTTCAGTGGAGCATTCTCTATTTCCTGTTACATTTTTGCACGCCCTCACGGAAACACCATGTTTGTTACAACCTTGCAGCTCTTTCCACATGGGCTCATTTTCTGCCATTCACAGACGTCTCGAGTTAGTACCTGCTTCGACCTGCCAGGTCACTCACAGCTCTTTTGAGCGTAGTTGATTAAAGAGGGATCGGAAGGCGGCGCAGTTATCGGGTATCGTTGCAGCTGTGAATTAGGCCGAGGCGTGGCGAGACTGGCAGGCGTGCGACCCCGCCGCTGTGCTTAATGCGGCGCTAGCGTGCTTTGCTGTGCGGTGTTGTGCACGCCGCAGAACGGACAGCTTTGGACGGCTGCCCGCCGTTGTGCGGAAGTCCGACGGGCGGAAAAGCTGGAAAAGCTGGAAAAACCGGGCGAGGGTGGCGGCGGCTGACAACACGTCGCTGCCCCGTCCGCAGGCGACTTTAGACTTTCTGCGCAGTGAAAGCTGGCAGCAGCTTCACAAAAACTGCGCCCACGTGGCGCATCGAAAAGGTTATGCGCAGTATTTACAGCTTTCTTCTTTCTTTCGGAAACTTGCTACCAACTGTCATATGACTTGGAAGCACCCCAGAGCTGTTCGTTAAATATCAGTTTCAACCAGTTAAAGAAGATCTGATGATCTGCGGAAAAAGGGAGGTGGAGATTCAGGAACAGCTGGAGGATTTGGAAGAAACTGAGAGACAGTATGGAATGAAATTTAATGTAAAAAGTCCTGGTCACAATTGGAAAGAAAGATAGCGAAATAAGGATATGAGGTAAACAACTGAAGAAGGTGGAAAGCGTCAAGTACTTTGGAAGAGTGAGAGAGGAAAAGGGAAGAGATGAGAAAGAGATCAGTAAACGTGGCAAACAGGTGGCAGCATTCCTGTGAAGTGTTGTGAGCCTGGTTTGGACCAAAGGCGTCCCACAAAAAAGCAGAGAAATGACCCATAGTAATTATTACATCCCAGTACTGACCTATGCTCTGGAACATAGGTAAGGAAGAGAAGAGATGTAAGCAGATTACAGGCATGTGAAATGAAGTTTCACAAAAGTAGGATAGGAGTAACAACACGAGATAGGATGAAGAGTGAAAGGGTAAGGGAAGAATGGAAATAGGAACACTTGGACATCACGATAGAAACATCAAGGCCAAGATGGTATGCGCACTTAAATAGAATGGAAAACAAGAGGATTACAAGAAGATAAACGAAGCAGAGACGCGTTGAAACGTCCACAAGAAGACCAAGAGACAGATGGCTGAAAGGGTTGGAGGAGTATACTAAAAAAAGAAGTGAGGACTGGACGAGAGTGAATACGGAAAGATGGTGGGAAAAAGAGGGCTAAATGGCGTGGCTTATGTTCCAAAGGGACCCATCCTGTGACTGGTAACTGTTCACGACGGTAACGATGATTCAGTTAATGAAAATTAAAGAGAGGTCGTTGTATAATTTAAAGAGTGATATAATAATTAGTTCAGATTCATGAAAACACTTTGTCCGAATTTTATACGTTTAATTTCGTTGGACTGAGCAAAGATAGCTATCAATAACACGCCTAGGCACCGGAGCCACTGTACCCGAAGTTCAGAATTGACGGCATAAGTCATTAATTAATTAATTTAGATCCACAAGATGGTGGCTAATGAGAAACAGTCGTTGATTACTTGAATGCGACTACTTTGTTAAGGCTCCCTCCCCCGTGCACAGCGGGTGCCTACTGGATGCAGTTGCAACTGTCCCTCCGGAGTCTGGTGATTGGCTGTAGGCGCTGGCGCCATCGCCGCTAGAGGGTTGATATGCTCACACGAGCAGTATCCTGTCTTTTGGAAACCGAGCTAATAAAACTGCAAACGCAGCTCGCCTCGCACTCTGTGGCTGCGCCTCGTTCGGATTATATCTTGGCGGAGACGAGCCGTCGCGTGCAGGACAAAGAAGATGAAGTGCTATTAGAAGAGCCATAGGCCACGGGCGTCCATCTTGCTCTCTTTCCGGATACAAACCGACACACAAGTTTAGCCAGGCATTCCTCTGTGCATTGAGCCATGATTTATAGAAGAGTACTTTCACCAACCGCATTGTGATTTCATTTGTAATTCACTGCCATCATCGCCGGCCGGGGTGGACGAGCGGTTCTAGGCGCTACGGGATGGAACCGCGTGACCGCTACAGTCCCAGGTTCGAATCCTGCCTCGGGTATGGATGTGTATGATGTCCTTAGGTTAGTTAGGTTTAAGTAGTTCTAAGTTCTAGCGGACTGATGACCTCAGAAGTCCCATAGTGCTCAGAGCCATTTGAACCAACTGCCAACATCGCTTCCTCAACTCCAGATACTACCACCTACGATCGAGACTTCGCAGTCAAGCCAGGTAAGGAACTTATACCGGAAGTTTAGCTCTCCACTATGAATTCTCATCCTCGGCACACCTAACCTTGTAGTTTCCAACAATTGATCAATATTTCGGGGTTTAGAGTTAGATTTCCTTCAAGTCAGACATAGACTATCGCTATAAACTAAGATTGTTTTGCCAACTATCTTGGTAGTAATTGGACCAGATCCTATTTTTAATGTACGATTTTTTCTGTTAGCTATTTCGAGTAATCATTAAGACGCATTTCCTCTTTTTTACAGTATATTGTTTTACATTTTGTCAGTATATCTTTCTGGATCAATTTCTTTGTTTATCGAAGAATATTGTTGTTTTCATTGTGGTGGCTAAGTATTGGGCTAGTTTGTTGAATCCCCTGTCCTTGTGTAAGCTTATCTTCTACTGAGCATTTATCCCAGCAAAGAACACATTCTAGAACAAAACCCTCATGCATGTAGGTAAGCAATGGATTCGACTGCCAGCTGCCCGTAGTACTAAATAGGCAGCTTGTTTCTAGCCGTAGAAGCAGCAGTCCACCTAACCTTGACAGTTAAAGCTACCCGCCCGCCTTCCCTTTTCAAGGAGAAGAAAACATCTTTTCAGCGAAGGCAAGGTCATTGTTTCCATAGCCGCCACCAGACCAAGCACATATATAATGATACATAATTAATTTACTTGCAATTCGACAACTTAGGCTCCGATCTACAGTTACAGTGTTTCGTCTCGCCAATCGCGCTCTTGCACACTATACACTGTAAAAGTCGTTCAGGGCCTAGATTTTTGAATTACAGCTGAATGAAGGGTGTATTATTATATATGTACAGGGTCGGATGGCTGCTCTGGAGCAAAAAAATGGACGCACAACGAATGACTAATTCGAATGGAACGGAACTCTGTAGATGCGATTTACATGTACAGTAAACCAAATGATTAAAATTTCAGAAAAATTGTATGATTTATTCTAAAGAAAGAGCTTCACAAATCGAGCTAGTAAATAATTCATTGGTCTAACACTGGCATTTATGTAAGCAGTTATTCGGCTTGCCATTCACTGATAGAGTTGTTGGATGTCCTCTTAAGGGTTATCGTGCAAAATTCTGTCCAATTGTCGCGTTAGATCGTCAAATGGTTGGAGGTTCAAAATGGTTCTGAGCACTATGGGACATAACATCTGTGGTCATCAGTCCCCTAGAACTTAGAACTACTTAAACCTAACTAACCTAAGAACATCACACACATCCATGCACGAGGCAGGATTCGAACCTGCGATCGTAGCAGTCGCGCGGTTCCGGACTGCACGCCTAGAACCGCGAGACCACCGCGGCCGGCAAATGGTTGGAGGGCCCTGCTCATAATGAACCAATCGTTCTGATTTGGGGAGAAATCCGGCGACCTTGCTGGCCAAGGCAGAATTTGATAATCGAAACATTCGCCGTGTGCATGTGGGCATTATCTTGGTTAAATATCAGCCTAGGATGGCTTGCCATGAAGGACAATAAAACGGAGCGTAGAATATCGTAGACGTACCGCTGTACTGTAAGGGTGCCGCGAATGACAACGTGTTCTGTTATGAAACGAAATGGCATCCCAGACCATCTCTCCTAGATGCTGGGCCGTAAGGCAGACGACAGCCAGCATGTACAGGGCGTCTCCAGACATGCCTTCGCTGGTCATAGGGGCTCATCACTGAAGACAATTCTACTCCAGCCAATGAGATTCCTGGCCCGTGTAAATGCACCATTACGGAGATACTTATCAAACTCTGGTGGCAAACTTTACAACAGAGGCGTTGTTATTCTGTTATTATCCCGAGAGCATTCTTTCCAAAAAGAATCTGCGTACATATCACGTTCTCCTACACAAATCGCGCGGAATGATAGCTTAGTGAAAATCAGAGTATTGGAGCTCAAGTGTAGTCATCTTACACATAGTCTTTCTCCTGTTCACCATTTTGGAATGTAAATTGAAAGAACAGAATGCATTGCCAAATGTACCTTTTACCACAATCTGCAAGGTAGCTTGACGAGTACAGCTGATGTAGATGCAGATGTAGAGAAAACTCAATTTAGGTTATGGAAATACGATGAATCTTCTAGCTGTACGGATGCTGCAGATGACAACTGAAGGGTTCCTGTTATGAAACGAAATGGCACCTCAGACCAACAGTCCTGGTTGTAAGGCCATAAGGAAGGCGACTAACAAGTTCCAGGCGCTGTGTGTGGCTGACATCGCCCCTCAGCCAGATACTGTCGCCTGTCCTATTCAAGAGGAAATCTCTCAGCCTGCAAGATCCGGGCAGTCACAGAGGGTGAGATTACTGGCAATTGGAAACTCCAATGGTAGGCGCGTTGTGGGGCCTCTTAGGGACGTGGCTGCCAAGGAGGGAAAGAAAGCCAATGTGCCCTCCGTGTGCATACCGGGTGGAGTCATTCCAGACGCGGAGCAGGTTCTTCCGGATGCCTAGTAGAGCACAGGGTGAAGCCAAGTGCAGGTGGTGGCTCACGTCGGTGCCGGTGATGTGTGTAGCTTTGGATCGGAAGAGTTTCGAGTTTTGAGCGGCTAAGAGAAGTGGTCAAGGCTGACGACAGTCTTTCTTTCAAGATGGAAGTATAGCTCACCATTTGCAGCATAGTAGACAGCACCGCTTGCTGACTTCTGGTGAAGAGCCTAGTGGGGGATCTGAATCAGAGGCTCAGACGCTTCTGAATGGAGGCTTGCAGCTTCCTCGATTTGTGCCATAGGGTAATTGGGTTTCGGATTCCGATAAATAGGTCAGTAGTCCACCACACGCAGGAGGTGGCTACATCGGTAGGATGTGTGACGTGGACTGGGCAGTTTTTTTAGGTTAGAGGGTCTCGGGGAAACACAAAAAAGGCTTCAGGCTCAAAGGCAGGCGAACACAGGAAGAACGTAGATCAGTAACCATCCATATAACAGTTGCAAATTGTCGTAGCTGTGTTGGGAAAGTACCAGAGCTACAAGCGCTAATAGAAAGCAGTGATGCCCAAATCGTCATAGCCACTGAAAGCTGGCTAAGGCTGGAGATAAGTTCAGCCGAAATTTTTACTAAGAATCTAATGGTGTTTCGAAAGCATAGGCTCAGCACAGTCGGCGGTAGCGTGTTTGTTGCTGTTAGAAATAGTTTATCTTGTAGCGAAATTGAAGTAGAGAGTTCGCGTGAATTAGTATGGGCAGAGGTCATTCTTGCCTACCAGAATAAAACAATAACTGGTTCCTTTTACCGATCTCCCAATTCAGATGAGGCAGTTGCTGAAAGCTTCAAAGAAAACTTGTCTAATTTGAAACACGTACCGAGGAATACAATTATGGTTGGTGGTGACTTTATTTCACCCTTTGGTTACTTGGCGAAAATACATGTTTAAATCCGGAGGCATGCACAAAAAATCATCCTAAATTGTGCTAAATGCAGCTCCGAAAATTATTTCGCGCAGTTAGTTCATGAGCCCATGCTAATAACGAGCATCAAAACGGATACAAGGACTGGTGAACACAGGATTGTCGTAGCCAGATTGAATATTGATGTGGCTTGAATTCAGAGAAGTAGAATTGACGGCAGCTGAGGGATTTATACTAAATACACTACTGGCCGTTAAAATTGCTACACCAAGAAGAAATGCATATGATAAACGCGTATTCATTGGACAAATATATTATACTAGAACTGACATGTGATTACATTTTCACACAATTTGGGTGCACAGATCCTGAGAAATCAGTATCCAGAACAACCACCTTTGGCCGTAATAACGTCCTTGAAACGCCTGGGCATTCAGTCAAACAGAGTTTGGATGACGTGTACAGGTATAGCTACCTATGCAGCCTCAACACGATACCACAGTTCATCAAGAGTAGTGACTGGCGTATTGTCACGAGCCAGTTGCTCGGCCACCATTGGTGAGAGATCTGGAGAATGTGCTGGCCAGGGCAGCAGTCGAACATTTTCTGTCTCCAGAAAGGCCCGTACAGGACCTGCAACATCCGGTCACGCATTATCCTGCTGAAATGTAGGGTTTCGCAGGGATCGAATGAAGGGTAGAGCCACGGATCGTAACACATCTGAAATGTAACTTCCACTGTTCAAAGTGCAGTCAATGCGAACAAGAGGTGACCGAGACGTGCAACCAACGGCACCCCATACCATCACGCCGGGTGATACGCCAGTATGGCGATGACGAATACACGCTTCTAATGTGCGTTCACCGCCATGTCGCCAAATATGGATGTGACCATCATGATGCTATAAACAGAACCTGTATTCATACGAAAATATGACGTTTTTCCATTCGTGCACCCAGGTTCGTCGTTGAGTACACCATCGTAGGTGCTCCTGTCTGTGATGCAGCGTCAAGGGTAACCGCAGCCATGGTCTCCGAGCTGATAGTCCATGCTGCTGCAAACGTCGTCGAACTGTTCGTGCAGATGGTTGTTGTCTTGCAAACGTCCCCATCTGTTGACTCAGGGACCGAGACGTGGCTACACGATCCATTACAGTCATGTGGATAAGATGCCTGTCATCTCGACTGCTAGTAATACGAGGCCGTTGGGATCCAGCACGGCGTTCCGTATTACTCTCCTGAACCCACCGATTCCATATTTGCTAACAATCATTGGATCTCGACCAACGCGAGCAGCAATGTCGCGATACGTTAAACCGCAATCGCGATAGGCTACAATCCGACCTTTACCAAAGTCGGAAACGTGATGGTACGCATTTCTCCTCCTTACACAACAGCATCACAACAACGTTTCACCAGGCAACGCCGGTCAACTGCTGTTTGTGTATGAGGAATCGGTTGGAAACTTTCCTCATGTCAGCACGTTGTAGGTGTCGCCACCGTCGCCAACCTTGTGTGAATGCTGTGCAAAGCTAATCGTTTGCATATCACAGCATCTTCTTCCTGTCGGTTAAATTTCGCGTCTGTAGCACGTCATCTTCGTGGTGTAGCAATTTTAATGGCCAGTAGTGTAAAGTAACAAAAGACGGAGCTGACCGTTCTTGGTACACAAAACAGAACACTGTTGGAGAAACAACGAAAAAAGCATGCCAAATTCAAACGAACGCAAAATCTCCAACATTGGCGATCTTTTACAGAAGCTCGAAATTTAGTGCGGACTTCAAGGTAAGAAGCTTATAATTGCGTCCACAACGAAACTTTGTCTCGAAACGTGGTAGAAACGCCAAGGACATTGTGTTCACGTGTAAAGTATGCTAGAGGCAAACCACAATATATGCCTTCTCTGCGCGAGTGCAGTTAAAATATTATCGATGACAGTGCTGCCAAAGCAGAGCTACTACACAAACCCTTCCGAAATTCCTTCGACAAAGAAGACGAAGTTATATTCCAGAATTCGAATCAAAAACAGCTGCCAACATGAGAAACTTAGTAGATCACCTCGGAGTAGGAAGCAATTTAAATCACTTAATAACATCAAGTATTCCGGTCCAGGCTGTATACCAATTAGGTTCCTTTCAGAGTATGTTGATGTAATAGTTCCATACTTTACAATCATTAACGACCGCTTCCTCGACGGAACATCCGTACCCAACGGCTGGAAACTTGCACAGGTCACACCAATATTCAAGAAAGATGAAGGAATAATTCATTAAATTACAGGCGCATATCATTAACGTCGATATGCAGCAGGATTTTGGAACGTATATTGTGTTCGAACATTACGAAATACCTCGAAGAAAACAGTCTATTGACGGACTGTCAAAACGGATTTATAAAACATCGTTTTTGTGAAACACAACTAGCTCTTTACACAGTGACACAGACACGCGACTTCAAAATGATTCCGTATTTCTATATATCCAAAAGCTTTTTCATACTGTATCACACAAGCGGCTTGTAGTGAAATTGCGTGCTTGTGGAATAGCGACTTAGTTATATGGATTCGTGATTTCCTGTCAGAGGGGTCACAGTTTTTAGCAGCTGACGGAAAGTCATCGAGTAAAACAAAACAGATTTTTAGAGCTCCCCAAGGTAATATTATAGGCCCTCTGCTGTGCCTTATTTATGAAAACGATTTCGGAGAAAATCAGAGCAGTCATCTCAAATTGTTAACATATGCTGCTGTCGTTTATCGTCTAGTGAATTCATGAGGAAATAAAAAATTGCAGAACGATTTAGAAAAGATCTCTTTATCGTTCGAAAATTGGCAATTGACCCTAAGTAATGAAAATTGTGAGGTTATCCACATGAGTGCTAAAAGGAATCCGTTAAAATTCGGTTACATAATAAATCAATCAAATCCAAAGGGCGTAAATTCAACTAAATACCTAGGAATTACAATTGCGAACAACTAAATTTGGAAAAAAACACACAGAAAATGTTGTGGAGAAGACAAACCAAAGACTACGTCTTATTGGCACGACACTTAGAAAATGTAACAGATCTAACTAAAAGACTGCCTACACTACGCTTGTCCGTCCTCTTTTGAAGTACTGCAGCGCGGTTTGGGTTCCTTACCATACAGGATTAACGGAGTACATAGACAAAGTTCAAAGAAGAGCAGCACTATCGCGAATAGTGTCACGAACATGATGCAGGATTTTGGGTGGACGTCATTAAAACAAAGGCGTTTTTCGTTGCGGCGGGATCTTCTCACGAAATTTCAATCGCCAATTTACTCCTCCGAATGTGAAAATATGTTTTTGACGCCGACCTACAAAGGAAGAAACTATCATCATAATAACATAAGGCAAATCACAGCTTGCACGGAAGGATATAGGAATTGGTTTTTCCGCGCGCTGTTGGAGTTGGAATAATAGAGAATTATTGTGAAGATAATTCGATGAACTGTCTCACAGGCAATTAAGTGTGATTTGCAGAGTAGATATATGGGAAGCTTAGCAACTGTGAAGAACCTAAATGACTACCACCTTCGGCGTTCATCCTCCTCCTGCTTCACCTATGCTACAGAGTTACAAGATCAGCAGGCGGCACTCCTAATATCGTTCCAACCACCCGCCTTCTTGGTCTCCTGGCAGCAGGCGTACCTCATGTCATTGCACCGCCCCCGCCTCTCCTCCGCCTACACCTTCGCCTCGCGTGCCCGTCATAAATCCTGGCTCTCAGGTGGGGGTATCCAAACTGTCGAACTACAGAATGCGCTACGCCAACCCGCCTCATGAGAGAGCAAGTTTACGTTTCTGAGTTATGGACTCGAAGGGTTGGTCTTCAGACCCCACCAAGTTACACATAACACTGTAATATGTAGCAGTCGTACGATTTCAAATTCTCCGCCGGAAGTCTCGAAGATTGTCAGAAGGAATTACAATTTAAAACATTAGGAAAAGTATCCACTTCCATGTAGTATCGTGCAGATGTTTTCAGTTCTGACCGCAGAGATACATGATAGAGGAAAATGAGATTATGCCTTCGTTATTAGTACCACTGTCCAATGGTGAATACTTATGTTATTCAGAGATTTTATTCTTCGGACTCCTTTTATATTTCTATGTAGACAAGGGGCTTTACTCGAGGGCGAATACATTTGCGTATTTATTCTGGTGTACGCTGAGTGTAATCTGGCTGCTGTCTTAAGTCATGGCATGTATATTTCTGGTTTTAAATCAATTTTATAAACGACAAGTGCCTTTCGGCTTCAGCTAGTATAATATACAACCATGTGATGTAACAAGGCCCACTCCTTCTGAAGAAGATATTTTTGTAAATATCGAATCCTAGTTCAAGGGCTAAATAAAGCTTTGGTTTGCAACTGGTTCTGATTTTTTCAACCTCTTCAAATGTACACAGTTGCCGAAACGCAGCCATGTTTAAGATTTGGGTTTATAATAAAAAATGTTCAATGAGAGAAATAACACTACGAGCTTCCCATTAGCAGTGGAACTAAATCACTCCGTACCTATGTTATTAGTCTCACAATCCTCAAACAGTTCTAACACTATGGTGCTCAACCCGCAGCCAGAGAATACCCGACAAGTTAACACTAAAACCCTAACCTAAGAACGATTATCATTGAAATTAAAAACTTAAATTACCCAGAATAAATACAGCATAATCAACTACGTACGTCGCAATGCTAGCTTACGCAAAAATATTACACTAATTAGAAACCTCCTTGTATACACATATGTCATCACACAATATGAATAACATCAGGTTCTAAGAGTATGAAAAGCTCTTAACATAGTTAAACCCCAACCCTGAAAGGATCGTGATACTAAGCTCGAAGTCTGAGAATTTAATAACAATGTTTCATCAGCACAAACACGAGTCTGCCCTAAGACCTTTCCAGAAACTGTAACAATGGGACTGAACAAGGTAGGCAGATCACTGTGCTAACGCTATTGCTTCTGCAGTCGCCTGTAGCTGATAGTGAGCAGTCAGCTGCACCGTTTCAGAATACAAGAAGCCACAACTCAACCAATCCATCCTGATAAGCCACGAACTCCATAACATTTATGTTTGAAAGATTCCTTGTACAATACAATGTACAGGTCTCACAGGGCTTATCACAGTCACGCCAGTTCACTCCAGGCACAGTCTCCCTGGAACCAGAGAAACGCAGTCCGGCCCCCTCTTCCTGTATTTGGCGCAGCTTTCCCGGTGTCGACAGCTGACAGCTGCCATTCAGTTCCGTAGACGTACGTTCCCACACTAGGCTGCCCTGCTGCTCCCCCGGTAGACCGACTTTCCGTCACTCCGGCCTTCAGCTTGTTTATTTCGGGTGGCGCCATTTGCTGAGAGAGGCTGGAAGTTAGTGCCACGAAATTACGTCAAACCAGTTATTGTACAACGTTAATCTAGATTAGGATGGTCCATATTTTTTCGAATTTCGTGTTTCTTCATACACCCCTCTCCCAGGCTTTTTTTCCATTTTGTTTTTTGAGAAGAATTTTAAGATCTATTTTTTTGAAACTGTAGACAAGGAACCCATGCTGCAGTGGGCGGTAAGTTGCGTCATGTCACTAAGTGTTCTTTATTACTGTTTATGCGTGTGCTTGACTGTTATCATACTCCAGAATGAAATTTTCGCTCTGCAGCTTGGTAAGGGCTGATATGAAACTTCCTGATAGATTGAAACTATGTTTCTCCTCTTTCCGCCATATCCTATGTCATCTTCAGATCTTTCGCAGGCTCTTTGGCACGAAGCGCGGAAGTGTTTGAATCCCAAGGAAAAAGGAACCTATTTAAGAAATATAAATCTATGCTTGACTTTTTCAACATGTCCAAACTCGTGACTGAAATGAACTCATCACTGCGCTGCAGAGCGAAATTTCATTCTAGAAACATCCCAAGGCTTTGGCTAGGACGTGTCTCTTCAATATCCTTCCATCCATGTGTGCTAGGCCCTCACGTTTTGCTTGAGTGCTTCTGTGAAGTCTGAGATGAAGTACTGGCGGAAGTAAAGCTGTGAGGACAGGTCGTGAGTCGTGCTTGAGAAGCTCAGTCGGTAGAGGACTTGCACATGAAAGGCAAGGGTCCCGAGTTCGAGTCTCGGTCCGGCGCATAGCTTTAATCTCCGAGGAAATTTCATATCAATGTATCCTCCGTTGTAGATTGAAAATTTCGTTCTGGAGTATGAAAGCTGTCAAGAACTTGCATAAGCAGTGATAAACAACATGTAGTGACATGACTCAGTTTATCAGCCACTGCAGTGTGGGTTCCTTATCTTCAGTATCAACAAAATTAGTCTCAAAATTGTTGTATAAACAAAAGGATAAAACTAAGCGGTATATGTAAATAAATCTGAAATTCTAAAGAATAACGACCACAGTAATATAGACACAAATGATCATGATTGCACACATGTCCTGCAATTAATGTCGCTTTTCGTACCCGAGGACGGTCTTCGTTCAAGTTAAGCTGGTAGTTTTCATAACGTGACATACAGTTGTAGCACCAAAATGTTGTGTACGTACCTCAATCAGAACACAACAGTACTACGAGACGCTATCACGACACAGTCACAAACATCTGTCTGGTGCTTTCTCAGTTCCGAGCAACAGCCTCAGATGGCGCTCTGGAGTACTTTCTGCTTCCACGCCGCATCCATCAGCGCTTCGTATTCGCGCGCCAATAGCGTTGCCAGCCACCAAAGAGAGCACTGTCAATTGGGGTCTACTTTGCTTCCTCCTAGTACTGGCGGAGATGTAGATGCATCCACCGACAGGCAGAAAAGACTATGCGCCACAGGTACTCTCTCAAATTACTACATAAACTGGCGACCTAGCAACTGCTCCAGGACGACAGCCTCAAGGTCATCGACAGCTTTTTGCACAATAGCGATATACCAGTGAATACCGTGGGACAGCGCTCTAGTCTCAGACTCCTCATAGACGGCACCCCTCAAGCTTCTGTATTGTCTCCCCTACTCTTTGTCATCTACCTCAATGATATTCCGCAACTGCTCCGGATGCACTTCGTAGATGACACTGCCTCACTGACCAGTAGCCGGAGGGTCAACACGGTCATCGCTCACCTCCAACGTCAACTCGTGATAGTAGAAGATTGGACCCAGGAAAATACAATTACTATCAACGCAGAGAAAACAAGAGTGGAGACATTTACCCGTCGCCGCTCAGACCTGGGAGAAAGGCTGATTCTTCATCATCATCATAAAAGCCCATGGGGCAGTCCGGTCAACTACCTCACGGTCACATTCGGCAATAAACTGCTTTTTAAACCGCATGTACAGGATATGAGGGTCAAAATTTTACAACTCATTCGCTAACTATACCCCCTACTGGTCAGCTCGCACATGAACGTTAGTACGAAACTTTCTTACAATATCATGCTTGCTCGTTTCACGCCGACCGCTGTGGCCGAGCGGTTCTAGGTTCTTCGGTCCGGAACCGCGCTACTGCTACGGTCGCAGGTTCGAATCCTGCCTCGGGCATGGATGTCTGTGCTGTCCTTAAGTTAGTTAGGTTTAAGTAGTTCTAAGTCTAGGGGACTGATGACCTCGGATGTGAAGTCCCATAGTGCTTAGAGCCATTTGAACCGTTTGAGTTCGTTTCATACTTGCGAACTCGTCGAGCAGCGTCTCAAATTGATTTCCTTAGGTTGCGAAGCAATGTTTGGTATACGTCCTCAATCTTATCGACGTCCTCTTTCATACGTTTTACAGTCACTTCGAGTGCCCAGAAATTCTCTGTAGTTGACTTTTACCCTTTCACAACAGCTATTGATTTCTGATACACGTGTTGAAATTCCCTTCGCTCCATAATGCGAACTTAAACTCTGTATACCACAACAGGACTAGTGCTTTCTCCTAGACGAATGCCCTCCTCGTACATTGCACATTCTCGCTTAGTTAATTTACCAGACAAAAACAAAGAAATAGGAAAACAATTTTAATACATCAAAGCAGCATGTAGGTGTATAGTGTTTCCGTATTTGCGTAGTTTCTACTGCATAACACAAATTGTGGCGTAAACAACCGAACACCCTGTTTTACTGAGCAGCTTTTATCTTCTGCACTCCGTCTTCAGGCCACAAATGGCCCATCGGGACCATCCGACCGCCGTGTCATCCTCAGTTGAGGATGCGGATAGGAGGGGCGTGTGGTCAGCACACCGCTCTCCCAGTGGTTATGATGGTTTTCTTTGACCGGAGCCGCTACTGTTCGGTCGAGTAGCTCCTCAATTGGCATCACGAGGCTGAGTGCATCCCGAAAAATCGCAACAGCGCATGGCGGCTGGATGGTCACCCATCCAAGTACCGGCCACGCTCGACAGCGCTTAACTTCGGTGATCTCACGGGACCCGGTGTATCCACTTTTATCTTCTGAGATGCTAACATTTGTTCCTCCCAGCCACACACTTCCCCTAACCAGAGCAGATGATTTCAGTCGACACAAATATATGCGTTAATCGTTTGGAGTGAACTTTTTACAGTTGCAGAGTCCACACAATTGAAAAATGTACAAGATCGACATTCTAAACTCTTCTTAATTTCGAAAAATTCTTGCAATTTGATAGTAGTGTCAGCTGTTGCCAAGAGTCACACAATGCACCGCAGTTCTGGATAGAAATACGCCTAAGGTTGTGCTCAAGTTTGCATGTTGTTTGGCATGTTGATATTCCAGTTGCTATGGGTTTATTTATCGATTATCACTTTCTATTTGTGGGTCACTGTTCCTCTTCGAGTTTAAATATTGTCGTTTTGACATTTGTAGGTGACGAGTGGAGCTGTGAACACTAGAAAGTGGAGTGCTAAATGGAGGAATAGAACATTTTCGAGTTCAGTAGAAGGTTGACAGCAGCGGAGGCAGCCAGAAACATTTACGCCGTGTATGGGGATATTGCCATTGGACAGCGCGCGGCTAGAAAATGGATTTCTCGTTTTAAGGAGGATCGTTTTGACATTAGTGACTGTTCATGTTAATTAAGACATTCGGGGTTTGATGAAGATCGTTTGAAAGCGTTAATCCACAATGATTCAAGTCACTGTACTGTAGAACTGGCAAATGAGATGAACACTGATCGTCCCACCATCGTGTGACATTTTCATGTAACAGGGGACGTTCGAAAATCGGGTGTATGCTCCACGCCAAAACCATACATATTAGCAGGTGCACCTCTGCTTGCTCATCATTAGTGTGCTCGTGAGCAACACCGACCATGATGATGATGATGATGACGATGACGATGATTGTTCTGTTAGGCGCTCAACTGCGCGGTCGTCAGCACCCGTACAAAGTACCAATTTTCACACAGTCCAGTTTTTTTCACAATCCAATCTACCACTGTCACAAATGATGATGATGAGGACAACATAAACACCCAATCCCCGGGCAGAGAAAATCCCAACATCGGCCATCTCTACTGCGTATAGTTACACGTGACGAGAAATGTTGTCTTCATGGTAGTACAGGAAAAAGAAAGGAATGGTTGAGCCGAAACAAAGCAGCGACTCCCAGTACAAACACCTGCGTGCGTCCACAAAAGATAACGTGACGGATCCGGTAGAACAGCGACGGTGTGGTGTACTAAGAACTGCTTCTCCGAGGTGCAACCATCGCTGCTGATATGTACTGTCAACAAAGTGAGACGTTTTACAGATGCAATCCGAGGACAACGACCAGGAAGACTGCGTAAAGTTATGATACTCCACAATAACGCACGCCTGCATTCTTCTAGACTGACAAAGACATTATGCAGGAGCTGAGTTGGTAAATCGTTCCCCATCTATCTTATTGGCTTGGTCTTGCACCCACAGATTTTCACCTTTTCCGCTCTCCATCCAACTGCCTTCAAGGGACTTCCTTTCCGGATGAGAATGTGCTCCGACCATGGCTCTACGAGATCATAGCCTCAAACAACCTGATTTCAATAGTCGCGGAATCGAAAGGTTGCTCCAGCGTTGGCACACTGTTGTAAATAATGAAGGGGACTACATTATTGATGACCAAACGCTCTGTTATGTGTATCTGTTGTGTTTATTAAATTTATGAAAAACGCCACGAACTTACACATCAACCTAATAGTTTTGTATTATTTTTTCTAACGTAATCGCCGGTCACTGTGGCCGAGCGGTTCTAGGCGCTTCAGTACGGAATCACGCTGCTGCTACGGTCGCAGGTTCGAATCCTGCCTCGCGCATGGATGTGTTTGCTGTCCTTAGGTTAGTTAGGTTTAAGTAGTTCTAAGTCTAGGGGACTGATGACCTCAGATATTAAGCCCAATAGCGCTCAGAGCCATTTGAACCATCTAACGTAATCAGACTACATATGTGGCTATTCTCCCACAGCGCTGGCACGCAAATTGGTGCACAGCGATAATGGAGCACCATTAGCTGAAAAATTACTGAAATTGGTGAAGCATAACGTATCTTTAGCAGTACAGAAGGAAGTGATTTTTCAAAATCAGGAATCGATATGAGTCCTGTGGCAACACTGCACTCTTGCAATCGTTACAGGAAGTAGATTCGTTTCTACTCCAGACACTTACTCACCGTGAGGAAGACAATTTAGTTCTATGACTGACACAAGTGTAATCAAACGCTCGTCTGCAGACAGTCTGCGGTTTCGCTGCAGCACTGGAGTACGGTGGAACAATCAGTGGCGGGAAGAGCAAACCCCTCTTGCGGTAAAGACCTCGTTAACAGTAACCCAGATCCTGACCGCAGAACTGCTATTAACACTGGCACTCCATTAAGGTGCTGCTTTGTAATTATACTCGTGTATTTCTCTTCCTTTACTTATTGCTGTCTTCCACATCCTCACACTGTGACTACCATCTGCAGGAGGACATCTGACGCCAGGTCCGCTATGAAATTGATAAATTATGATCTCTTAGCTGTTTATGTCTGGTCCAACAAAAAAGACTACTCAGTAAATCGTGAATAATCCTCAGAGCCCGTCAAAGATTGAACATTTCACGTTTCACAACATACACCCGGCATATCCTTTTGGTTCCTGAATTACGGACACTGATGTTATAGTAAAGTGGAGAGCAAATATTATGTAAGTGCGTTGAATATATGCGCATCACGCAATACTTTTTAAAAACTCACATGAAAAATTTTTCCTCAGAGCCACCAAAACAAAAATGCTCTTCAATTTGTGGCAACAATATCTGTGGTAACAGCTCTTCAGAATCGAGGTGTTGTTTCAACCCATGGCAGTGTACCCAAAAATACATAGGTCAATGCTGTAGCTTCTATTAGTCTTCGTCATTACAGAGAAAAATTCAGAACTAAATTAATAGTCAGGGAAGGAGATACACCACTTGTTCTCTCGCTTACACGAATGCCGTCCTTGTACATAGTGCATTCTGGTAGACTTAACCTCACCTGTTGTAAATGAAATTACCAGATATTTAGAGAGGGCAAACGAAGAAGGGGTAAGTGTTAGTTGAACATATCCGAATCCACTTCGTATTGCTGACGATACTGTCTGTCTCTAACGCAGATAAATTTCAGCAACAAGTGGAATAATGAGATCCGTCTGATGAATAGACCCGTGTGATGAGTTTAAGTTTTTAGAGTAGTTGATGACGAAGACAGGACGAGCAGGAAACAAAAAATGGAAAATTATGACTGGTCTGGAGTGCTTTTGGAGCGCTAAGTAGTCTTCACAACTGAGCTTTGAATATGACTGATACGTAAATTATGGAGTTTTATCTATTATCAGTTTTGCATTTAGCAGTGAGACATGGACTTTTAATGGAAATGTCGTGTGACTAGAGCCTCCCGTCGGGTGGACCGTTCGCCGGGTGCAGGTCTTTCTACATCTACATCTACATCTACATCTACATCCATACTCCGCAAGCCACCTGACGGTGTGTGGCGGAGGCTACCCTTAGTACCTCTACCGGTTCTCCCTTCTATTCCAGTCTCGTATCGTTCGTGGAAAGAAGGATTGTCGGTATGCTTCTGTGTGGGCTCTAATCTCTCTGATTTTATCCTCATGGTCTTTTCGCGAGATATACGTAGGAGGGAGCAATATACTGCTTGACTCTTCGGTGAAGGTATGTTCTCGAAACTTTAACAAAAGCCCGTACCGAGTTACTGCGCCTCTCTCCTGCAGAGTCTTCCACTGGAGTTTATCTATCATCTCTTTCGATTTCTTCGGCGACTTGTACGTCGATGGGGATGAGATGATGATGATTAGGACAACACCCAGTCCCTGAGCGGAGAAAATCTCCGACCCAGCCAGGAACTGAACCCGGGCCCTGAGGATTCACATTCTGTCGCGCTGACCATTCAGCTACCGGGGCCGGACATGGACTTTTAATATGAAGATCATTCAAAAGGTGTAAGCTGTTGAATAATAAATTGAGGACTGCATGTTGAAAACTACTCTGGTGCGCAAAACTTACGGACGAATGAAATTTTCGCACAAAGTGTCACTGACAAGTAAGACAACGCGATGAAACTTGGACTACACATAGAAGAAACTGCTACAATATAGTACAAAAAAATGGCTCTGAGCACTATGGGACTCAACTGCTGAGGTCATTAGTCCCCTAGAACTTAGAACTAGGTAAACCTAACTAACCTAAGGACATCACAAACATCCATGCCCGAGGCAGGACTCGAACCTGCGACCGTAGCGGTCTTGCAGTTCCAGACTGCAGCGCCTTTAACCGCACGGCCACTTCGGCCGGCCCCAATATAGTACAGAAAGTAGCTGAAAGAAATATGCCAGAGGCGACAAAAATGACAGTTTCATTCAAAGGCAACAACTACACTGAAGACATCGCGATGTGTGATGGTCGCTTGAACAACATTAAAGGCGGGACATGGTTCTTCATACGCAGTGTGATCAGCTCTGCAACGTCCTCGCTTGCTGGTGACGAGCTTGTTAAAATGTTCTTGCAGTAGGACATTCCATTACTACACCGGCGCATTTGACGGCTGTTGGATGGTCGTTGGTTCATGTGGACGTGCTGTAATACGCCATCCCAAAGTATCCCAAATATTCTCGATGAGATTTGAATGAGAGCGCAGATTAAAAGAGAACATTAGAATATTTCGTTACACACTTCAAGAACATTCAGCTGATACGTGAAATCGATTGCAAAAGAAAGTACACTGGGGATATGGGAAGGCTACCGACATGGATACGGATGACAATGATAAACCACTTCCTAACAGAGTCATTAAACTAAATGAAATCACGTGAATACAATGACTGCCTGATCGAGAGAAAGAAAGAGAATTACGCGTGCAGTGCGCCTGTGTATTCAGTATACTTATATAGATATGGTGTCTGTTCTTTCGGACATGTCCGAAAGAACAGACACGATATCCATATAAGTATATAGTTCTGGCAATAGCGGCCATGACCTTCTTCGTCTGTGCGGATGCACACATATTCCCCGTACTCTTACAGGACTTGGTAAGAATGTCTTCCACGAGTAACGAGTGTGGGAGGGTAGGACACTACGAATGTAGTGTGTGGGCATAAAAGGTGAGAATGTGGGTCTCGCCGGAGGCGTGCGCGAAATAGTCCCTGCAGTCGCACTATCCTCTGTGCCCTCGGTGGCGCAGATGGATAAAGCGTCTGCCTCGTAAGCAGGAGATCCCGGGTTCGAGTCCCGGTCCGGGCACACATTTTCACCTGTCCCCGTTGATATATATCAACGCCCTTCAGCAGCTGAAGGTCTTAACATAATTCTAATCGTGTATTCAGTCGTCATAAGCCTGCATTAATTTACATGTGTCTAGCAAAGCCCCAACGTAATTGCCACCTAATCCACCGAAGCTGCTGTGCAATCTCATCATAATCATGAGTACACGAGATGACTTCAAATGTGTATGTGGAGGTCAACAGGAATCCGATTGCTACCGATCTGTTTACAGAGAGAGGAGACAGTGCGCTCCCAAAAACTCTCTACGTATTAATTCTCGCTAAAAAAATTCAGCCAAAGACACAATTTTTCCTGAAGAGTCAAAGAAACTGACCTGCCTAATATCGTGTAGGGCCTCCGCGAGAGCACGCGGAAGTGCCGCAGCACGACGTGGAATGGACTCGACTAAAATCTGAAGTAGTGCTGGAAGGAATTAATTGACACCATCAATCCTGCTAAACCTACCATGAATAGGTAAGAGTAGGGAGTGGAGATTTCTTCTGTACAGCACGTTGCAAGGCATCCCAGATTTGCTCAATAATGTTCACGTCTCTGGAGTTTGGTGGCCATTGGAAGTGTTTAAACTCAGAAGAGTATACCTGCACCCACCCTGTGGCGATTCTTGACGTGTGGGGTGCTTACCTACGTGTCACCCGTCAGAGTCGTATCTAGATTTATCAAGGATCTTATATCACTCCAACTGCACACGCCCCACATCGTTAGAGTCTACAACAAGTTTAAGAGCCCCCTGCTGACATGCAGGGTCCATGGATTCATGATGTTGTCTCCATACTCGTACACGTCCATCCGATCGATACAATTTGAAAAGAGACTCGTCCGACCAGACAACCCGTTTCCAGTCATCAACAGTCCAATGCCGGTGTTGAAGGGCGCGAGCGAGGCGCAAAGCTTTGTGTCATGCAGTCATCAAGGGTACACGAGTGGACCTTCGGCTCCAAAAGCCCATGTCGATTATGTTTCGTTACATGGTTCGCACGCCGAAACTTGTTGATGGCGCAGCACTGAAATCTTCAGCAATTTGCGGAAGAGTTGCACTTCTGTCACGTTAAACGATTCTCTTCAGTCGTCGTTGGTCCCATTCTTGCAGGATCTTTTTGCTGCCGCAGCGATGTCGGAGATTTGATGTTCTACCGGATTCCTGATACTCACGGTACACACGTGAAATGGTCGTAGGGCAAAACCCTCACTTCATCGCTACCTCGGAGATGCTGTGGTCCATCGCTCGTGCGGCAACTATAACACCACGTTCAAACTCACTTAAATCTTGATATCCTGCCATTATAGCACCAGTAACCGATCTAAGTACTGCGCGAGACACTTGTCTTATGAGTTGCCGACCACAGCGCCGTATTGTGCCTGTTTACATATCTCTGTATTTGAATTAGCATGCCTATACCAGTTTCTTTGGCGCTTCAGCGTAGCTTCTACCAATAGTATTTGCAGTTTTACTCCCAGCAACTGTCATAAAAAAACATAGTTTCCATAATTCTCGGCCTAGAGAAACTCGTGTTTTTAAGTCAGCAAATAATTTTGAAACTGCTCTCTGGTTTTTCTCGAGTGCTCGGGATGCTTCTTTCTGCTTGTGAATGGCGAAATTCTTCCCATCGTATAGTCGCCTCTGCACCTGATTGTGAACAACTAAACAGAGGACGTCTTTCGGAATGCTTTACGTGCTTTCAGACCAAGGGAAAAGATAGCATCTACAGACATGCCCTCCCTCGTTTCCGTCTCCTTCGAATTAGACGGACACTCAACAAAGCTTAAGAAACATGCCGTCTTCTCGTCGGTGAGCTGCACAGTAAAAGTAGGTCACTCCTCCGCTGGGAAGATTCGCTACGGTGTCGTCTAAATGGAGGGCGAGTCTGCCAGTGTCGTCCCGTAACTGGCGAAAGCTGGCCTTCGCCGAACCGTTACGCCACACCTGAATGCGTTTCCGCTGATTACCTGCTGTGCCCTAAAACTGCGTGTCCGGCCGTCGATGCCTGTGTGTCAATGGTCGGCCGTGCCGCTAGTCGGGCTTCTTGCTCCAACAGTTCATTAAAAGCTGTGTCTCACAACCGAAATCTAACCTCTATGTGAGAGCATATCGTTAATTAGAGAAGAAGATGGTGATGTGACCTTACAATCACTTCTACTTCACTCTTATTGAATCAGAGAAAGTTTCGCTCGATTGCAACATGATTTGTCGAATTATTAATAGGATTTGGATAGCAGAAAGCGAAAACAAACGAAGAAAGGCCGGCTGGGAAAGGCCTGACGCTTCTCAGTGTTACTTGGCCACCCCTAGTGCCGAATTTTCCGATTTTCTCAGTGTAGTTCACGTCAACCACAATAGCAGCTTCTAACATTATACGTCACGTTTCTATACACGTTTTCAGTCGGTTAGATAGGTTTCAGTGCTGGCGCTGGAGGCAAAGACTCAGAGCTAGACTCCACAGTAATTGTGTTTATACAGTGTCTTACGTTTCGTGTATCATTACAAAAATTGGGAGTACATTCCCAAAACACTGCAAATGGCCATAAGCCACCTAACTTAAACACTGTAATGTGCGCATGACAGAAAGTGAGAACCTTATATTACTGCCATACAATCTTCGGTTTTGTTGTGGCACAGTCTGATCCCTCATTACTTGAACTGTGGTAAGTGATGGACTATTTAGTAGTGTTGGGTTAACTTTTCATAGTATCTGTTAGAGGAAGAAGGATTTATTGTAAAAGACAGCAAGAATGAATACTATGTAATATTGAAAGGCGAAAATAATATAAACTATGAATAATGTAATTTCTTTGAAGAGAAGAAGTTTGAGATAAGACTCCAGCACTTCGCAGCTAGTTTGTCGGAATGATTATTGTCAGCTAATTAACTTTGTTCACTTGCTCAGAGCTGAGAAAAAGGCCGCCGGCCAGGGTGGCCGAGCGGTTCTAGGCGCTACAGTCTGGAACCGCGTGACCGCTCCGGTCGCCGGTTCGAATCCGGCCTCGGGCATGGATGTGTGTGATGTCCTTAGGTTAGTTAGGTTTAATTAGTTCTAAGTTCTAGGCGACTGATGACCTCAGAAGTTAAGTCGCATAGTGCTCAGAGCCATTTGAGAAAAGGCCACCTCACTTCCCTGTGCCACGCATCAACATATCAACTGATTACGCTGTTTGGTTTTTGTAGAAATTCTCTGTTAACATTATACCCTTTTAAATCATTGTTCGCTGTGTGAAGCATAGTATCGTTCAAAAAATTCAAATGTGTGTGAAATCTTATGGGACTTAACTGCTAAGGTCATCAGCCCCTAAGCTTACACACTACTTAACCTAATGACAAACACACACACCCATGCCCGAGGGAGGACTCGAACCTCCGCCGCGACCAGCCGCACAGTCCATGACTGCAGCGCCCCAGACCGCTCGGCTAATCCCGCGCGGAATAGTATTGTTCAGACCAATGATATGTATAAAGATCACGCCAAGTTTTAGCCTGTCTGTTTGAGTACATACTTCATTCTAAAGTCGTTGTCTTGGAATATCATTTCACAGGAATATTTACTCTCCCCATCCCACTGTTTAAAGAAGGTTTACCGTTGCGCATTACCGTATTACACCATATAGTATGCAACAGTTTGAACATTGTTTGTAAATTTTATTTAAAAACAGAAATCTATCAGAGCCGCTTACCTGTTGTGCTTTCGAAAAACCTGCATAATGTTTTCAAGACGCGAGACACGTGGAAATGTTCGTTCAGATAATATCACCGACATCATCATCATGTTACAAATTTTTTAAGGAAATAGTAGGCAAAGGAGGTAGAGGAGGTCATTCTAAATATCTGTACCAATTTTTGAGAGTTTAATTTCAGTCATTTAGGAGAAGAGTGTACCTGAATGATGAAAATTCAAGTTTTCGGTAAATCGCAAAAGAAGATTAACAGATATGTTAATTTACCACCATGCTCGTTTAGAACATTCCGGCTGCATACGTCAGTTGTCCTCCTTTCTCCTTATCCTCCACACTCTTTCTCTTCATTCTTTTCTTTATCCTTGACTCCTTGGTCGCAGCTTCTGGAGCTGTCTCTGCTTTGTTTAACCGCCGCTTATCAATATCAGTTACAGCTGAAGCCATATCCCTTCCCACCTGGATGTTCAGTTTCTTCATAACATTGATCCTTGAAATTGCACCATCATTGAATGTTATTATTGCATCCATTACAACAATCTTCAGCACCTTCAGCCTAACAAATAGAGTTTTGGGTAATCTCTCCCACTAGTCCGTAATATTGAGTCAAAGAATCAATTTCACTTTTTGCAAGACGATCGGGACCACCTACGTGTTTTCTGTCTGACAGTTTTTTTTCCACTGAAGTCTTTACATAATTTTCTCAGCCAAGCTCCCATTCTTTTTTGTACATGTCCAACACATTGAAGCTTTTCTGTCAGAGTGCCCCATATGTTCTGGCATTAACAACAGTAGTGTGTCCCTTACAGTATCCATCCCCCAGGTAATCTCACACCACAACTGACCTCTGATCTTCTAAAAACTTTTGGGACTCCTTTCGTTTCCATGTTTCCACTTGGGCCATCAAAGTTCTTAACATAAACATGGATGCCAATAAATTGACTTTAACAACCCTGGCAGTGCTTTGTTAGACATTCATAATCTAGTATCTTACCAGTTTCATTAAATGTGGTAATCACAACCCCATTCAGAGAAGTATGACCTCTCTTCTGCTAAGATCCATCAAATGCTGCTACAGTGTCTGTATTCTCAGACAAGGCTACTGCTTCTTCTGCTGCTCTTTTCAGTGAATGTTCACTTACACCACATAAAGCATTATGTATTAATTTATTGTATCTGTCCAACCTCAGAGGAAGTGGAGGCAAATCCATCACTCCACAAAAAGTCTGGGCAGCTCTCCTTCCCCTTCCAATACATCGCATTGCATAAGCAATCTGAATATTTGCACTGTAATGTCGACTACCAGTTACTGGCGATGTCATAGTACCACTGTGCATCTTACACGAGTTACAGGCAACCACTAACCGACTTGAAAGGCCCTTCCTTGTTGAAATGTCCTCAGAAACATCAGTACTATCTTCACAATTACAGTACTTACATTTCACAACACTTCTCAAAAGTCTTGACAGCATATTTTGATTCACAATAACATTTCCGTCGTTATTGCTGCTCACAATATAACTAGGCTGCTTCTTATTACATTCAGAAGGCGAAAGCTTACGTCTAGAAGCACTGGCTGTAGACACAATTTCCGCGGGCGACTTTTGAAGAAACTGATATGTATTATTCGGTTAGGTTTTGGAACTGGTTGTACACGCAACTTCCGTTTGGGGCTAAATTTCTTTACTCTCGGCATTTGTTGCACAGGAAACACACACAAAAACAAAACAACACACAATAACTACAAAACCACATGCGTAAGAAATTCCGAAATCATATATTCTCAGATCTTTGTTTACATTCGAACCATAGCCTTCTAGACACGCCTGCACTTTGGTTCTGGAAGTCAGTGCCTTCTAGAATACACCAGTGTTAACGATCTGTAACTAACGACGGAAAAAACGGAAGAACAAAATAGTGCATCACGTATTCTGACGTACTTTAAACAGAGAGATAGGCGTGGCCCCTGTGCAACGTTACATTCAACCTAAATTTTAGAACGAACGGAAATTGATAATGCCGATGAACTATACATTTTTGAAATCAGCATGAAATACTCTTTTCTATAGACCAATAAAACGTTTTTCAAATATTTAGTCATTTTCACGAGCATGTCCCCTTAAGTTGGATAACAGTTGGTGGGTACATAATTATGGTAATACGTGAACGTTTTATACAGTGGCAGGTAAATTTGGCCTAAATTTCATACAGAAACACACAGTGGCGAACTTACAACGCTTACATGCTTGGTGAGATACTCAATTTTATTTCTCACGTACATTTCAATTCAGTTCTTATTTTGCTATGCCCACTATAGATCGCTACACTTCAAAGTAAGTGTTAACTGCCCAGGTGATTTTAATGTAATGCCACTTTCTGAATCAAGGGGCTACGTGGATAAAAATAAGAAAACATTCTACTGCTCAGCTCGTGTGCGCAGCTCGGACGCCATTATGGTGCAGGATTGTTCCTAGACAAGTCGTGGGCAAGCGGCAAGAAGCTTTTTCCAAATATTTTTAATCCAGATAGGAATCATCCAGAAGGTAAAAGAAGACGTAAAGCAGCATCTCTTATAATAAAAACTGCCTGTAATATTAATTCTGTTTCAAATAAGATCTATTGTTGAACTACATGAATGCTAGTTATAAATCTTTCAGGTACCAGCTGAATAGTATCCATCAGGTCGGTCAACAGAACAACAAGTGACATCTGTGAGTATATGAAATATGCTTACATTTAAAAAATATTAAAGGAACGAGGCTAAGAGAACCAGTCTTCGTGAGGCTTTGTAAATCGGAATATAATTCGTATTATTTCATCTTTAAAAAAGTATTTATGAAGTCTAATTATACACAATAATCACCGAAAGTCCATAACAAAATTTGTTCCTGGCAAAATCTTCGAGATCGCCTGGAGACGTGGAGCTAATGTAGGAAAAGCTGTGAAGGGAGGGATTTGAGTGCAGGGAAATTTTTTCTTTCAATCCCAACAAAATACCGTCATACAAATTCTTTCCTTCGTCCACATTTCTGCATGATCAGTCTCGCTCTGTTGCCACAGAATCAGAAATAAACCCTTGACCTGCAACTCCTTGTAATCCTCAAAAAAATTGGGGAAGTCAGAGCTCAGTATCGTCGTCATTGTCACCAATTTCTTCTGTTATACCAATCCCAAGGAGAATCGCCGTGCCACTCGTGCGAGAAGAGAGAAAAATTCAGCTTGTCATCTGACTTCAAGATTTCATCTCTGTCTTACAAAAGGGCAGAGTAAATTTCAACTTACAAACTCCCAAACAAAGAAGGTCAATAGCTGTAGAAATGCACTGATTGTTCACCAGAAACATTCAAATCGAGAAGAGAATTTATCTTCAACATCACCTGAAGCTGAGTTGGATAAATGAACCATAAAATATGGCTTCTGCAACTTCAAATATTACGATCCTAGATCTGTGAACAAAGGTAATAGATTAGGTGTGATAAGTGCTTGGCGCGGTTTCACGAAATTTGTGGTGGGGCTGCTGGTCGTAATCTATTCCGCTGTGCAAAATGCATGCAACAACTATTGGCACAGTTAAAAAGTGTAATCTTCTGTATTGTGCATAGCCGTATACTGAGGTGACAAAAGTCATGGTATACCTTCTGATATCGTGTAGGACCTCCTTTTGCCTTGGGTACGGCATAGACTCAACAACTCGTTCCAAGTCACCTGCACAAACATTCAGCCATTCTGTCTCTGTAGCCGTCCAGAATTGGGAAGGTGTTGCCCGTGCAGGGTTTTGTGCATTAGCTGACCTCTCGATTATGTCCCATCAATGATCAACGGGATTCATGTCGGGCGATCTGGCTGGCCTAATAATTCGCTCGAATTAACCAGAATGTTCTTCAAGCTAACCGCGAATAATTGAGGCCTGGCGATATGGTGCATTGTCATCCATAATAATTCCATCGTTGTTTGGGAATGTCAAGTCCGTGAATGGCTGGTAGCAAATGGTTTCCAAGAAACCAAACATAACCATTGCCAGTCAATGATCGACTGAGTTGGACCAGAGGACCCAGTTCATTCCATGAAAACAGAGCCCACCACCAGCTTTCACAGTGCCTTGTCGACAACTTGTGTCCACGGCTTTGTGGGGTTTGTGCAACACTCTAAATCTGCCGTCAGCTCTTACCAACTGAAATCGGGACTCATCTGACCAGGCCACGGTTTCTCATTCGTCTACGTTCCAACGACATGTGTATGAGCCTACGACAGGTGCTGCAGGCGATGAAGTGCTGTCAGCAAAAGCACTTGCGCGGGTGGTCTGCTCCCATACCCCATCCCATACCCCATCCTATAACCCATTAACACCAGACTCCAACGCACTGCCGTAGCGGCTACGTTCGTCCTAAGTCCCACATTGATTTCTGCGATTATTTCACGCAATGTTGCTTATTGTCAGCACTGACAACTCTACGCAAAAACCGCTGTTCTCAATTGTTAAGGGGCTCCGGAAAGGCTCAAAATCATGAAAAGTTCAATTTTTACTTTTTTGCGTTTTCTGAATCTGCAGACTATTACCTTTTAATAGATATATAATTTATTCAATTCAGAAGACTACAACTATTTTTAATTTTTTTTTTTTTTTTTTTTTTGAAATGTGTTCTACATGGGCGTGACCCACTGTGGCGCTGTTAAACTGCTGTCAAATGGTGTTATTATTAACGTCCGTGTTCATCAGGTACATTTTAGTGATGTGAGATAAAGTATGTGTTGTGGCTAACCTGTGATGGTTCAATATATATCGCTGGTGTGATTGTCGATTGTTTCATGTTTATTTACTCTGTCGTTATCTCGAAAATATTCGTAATTAATTCTGTTTCTTGAGTCTCTGTTTTGTTGAAGTATAATAATGAGTAAAAGTAAAGTTATTAGAAATCCTCTGAAGGCTTTTAAGAAAAGGAGAAATGTTGGAAAGCCAAACGTATGTGTTATTACTGTAAACAATAAAGACGATGAAAATCCCCAACATACCTTGTGTCCCAAAGAAGAAGACAGTTGGTGTAAATATAACAAAGGATTGCTAACTGGTGAAGTGTACACTCATAAGCATAGTCTGCCTCATGCAATAATGGAGGTGATGAAACCTATTTTCAGAGACTTAGCAGCACCTGAACTGTTGAAAAAGTGTATTCACGGAAAAACTCAAAACCCCAATGAAAGTTTAAATAGTGTTATATGGTCGAGAATCCCCAAGACTGTATTTGTTGGAATAGAAACACTTCACTTTGGTGTGTATGATGCTGTTGCGACTTTCAATAATGGCAACATTGTAAGGTGCAAGGTATTTAGAAATATGGGAATGAAGATAGGTTCTAACATGGTACAAGCGATGCTTGCTTTAGACAAGGAACGCCTTCGGGCTGCAGACAGGGCTGTAAAGAGTCTAGAAATATAAGCAAGAGTAAACAGGAGGAGGAGTTTGCAGAGGATGAAGATAATCCATCCTATGGACATGGAATGCACTAAAAAGTTAATCCAATCTTTGTCGCTCGGTTCCCAAAACTTTTATTTTCTCATACTAATTACGTGTTTTCTAAGGATCTTCCAAACATATTTGTTTCAAACTTTCAGTAAATGTTACACAGTACCTTCTGCATAATTTAACACAATTGAAAAAAAATCATCTTTAATAACTGAACTAAAATTTTGTAAAATCCCTGAGTTAAGTTGTAGCCCATATTCCAATAAATAATCTGTAAAAAGTTCAACTTCCTACCTCAAATACTTTGTGAGGAAAGATGTAATTTATAAGCGTTATTTTAACATTGCAAGTATAGGGCGTTCCGGAGCCCCTTAAGTCAAGGCCGCCGACGACTCCGTTGTCCGTGGTGAGAGATAATGCTGAAGCGTGGCATTCTCGGCATATTCTTGTCACTGTGGATCTCGGAATATTGGATTCCCTAACGATTTCAGGAATAGAATGTCACATGCGTCTAGCTCCAGCTACAATTCCCCGTTCAATGTATGTTAATTCCCGTCAGACGGGCATAAACTTATTGGAAACCTTTTCACGTGAATCTCCTGAGTACAAATGACAGCTCCGCCAACGCACTGCCCTTTTATACCTTGTGCATGCGATACCAGCGCTATCTGTATATTTGCATACAGTTATCATGACTTCTGACACATCACTGCATGGCAGTGTGCAATGATTATATTTTGAATTGTGTTGTTTGTAATGAAGAAGAATAGACCTTGGAGCTATGTACTTTTACATACAAAACTTATATACTGAAGCGCCAAAATAACTGGTATAAGCACACATATTCTAATGCAGAGATATGTTAACAGGCAGAATACGGTGCTGCAGCCAGCAACGCATATACAGGGTTATTACAAATGATTGAAGCGATTTCACAGCTCTACAATAACTTTATTATTTGAGATATTTTCACAATGCTTTGCACACACATACAAAAACTCAAAAAGTTTTTTTAGGCATTCACAAATGTTCGATATGTGCCCCTTTAGTGATTCGGCAGACATCAAGCCGATAATCAAGTTCCTCCTACACTCGGCGCAGCATGTCTCCATCAATGAGTTCGAAAGCATCGTTGATGCGAGCTCGCAGTTCTGGCACGTTTCTTGGTAGAGGAGGTTTAAACACTGAATCTTTCACATACCCCCACAGAAAGAAATCGCATGGGGTTAAGTTGGGAGAGTGTGGAGGCCATGACATGAATTGCTGATCATGATCTCCACCACGACCTATCCATCGGTTTTCCAATCTCCTGTTTAAGAAATGCCGAACATCATGATGGAAGTGCGGTGGAGCACCATCCTGTTGAAAGATGAAGTCGGCGCTGTCGGTCTTCAGTTGTGGCATGAGCCAATTTTCCAGCATGTCCAGATACACGTGTCCTGTAACGTTTTTTTCGCAGAAGAAAAAGGGGCCGTAAACTTTAAACCGTGAGACTGCACAAAACAAATTAACTTTTGGTGAATTGCGAATTTGCTGCACGAATGCGGGAGGATTCTCTACCACCCAGATTCGCATATTGTGTCTGTTCACTTCACCATTAAGAAAAAACGTTGCTTCATCACTGAAAACAAGTTTCGCACTGAACGCATCCTCTTCCATGAGCTGTTGCAACCGCGCCGAAAATTCAAAGCGTTTGACTTTGTCATTGGGTGCCAGGGCTTGTAGCAATTGTAAACGGTAAGGCTTCTGCTTTAGCCTTTTCCGTAAGATTTTCCAAACCGTCGGTTGTGGTACGTTTAGCTCCCTGCTTGCTTTATTCGTCGACTTCCGCAGGCTACACGTGAAACTTGCCCGCATGCGTTCAACTGTTTCTTCGCTCACTGCAGGCAGACCCGTTGATTTCCCCTTACAGAGGCATCCAGAAGCTTTAAACTGCGCATACCATCGCCGAATGGAGTTAGCAGTTGGTGGATCTTTGTTGAACTTCGTCCTGAAGTGTCGTTGCACTGTTATGACTGACTGATGTGAGTGCATTTCAAGCACGACATACGCTTTCTCGGCTCCTGTCGCCATTTTGTCTCACAGCGCTCTCGAGCGCTCTGGCGGCAGAAACCTGAAGTGCGGCTTCAGCCGAACAAAACTTTATGAGTTTTTCTACGTATCTGTAGTGTGTCGTGACCATATGTCAATGAATGGAGCTACAGTGAATTTATGAAATCGCTTCAATCATTTGTAATAGCCCTGTATAAGACAAGTGTCTGGCGCAGTTGTTAGATCGGTTACTGCTGCTACAATGGCAGGTTATCAAGTTTTAAGTGACGTTGAACGCGGTGTAATAGTCGGCGCACGAGCCATGGGACACAGCGATGAAGTGAGGATTTACCCCTACGACCGTTCCACGTGTCTACCGTGAATATGAGGAATCCGGTGGAACATCAAATCTCCAACGTCACAGCGGCCGCAAAAAGATCCTTCAAGAACAGGACCAAAGACGACTGAAGAGAATCGTTCAACGTGACAGAAGTGCAACCCTTCCACAAACTGCTGCAGATTTCAATGCTGGGCCATCGACAAGTGTCAGTGTGCCAACCATTCAACGAAATATCATCGATATGGGCTTTCGGACTCTAAGGCTTGATGACTGCACGACACAAAGCTTTACGCCTCGCCTGTGCCCGTCAACACTAACATTGGATTGTTGATGACTGGAAATACGTTGCCTGGTCTGACGAGTCTCGTTTCAAATTGTATCGAAGATACGACCCTGACAGATGACATCTACGTAAGCACCCTGTCTCATGACCTGCATCCATTCATGCTCTTTGTGCATTCCGATAGACTTGGGCAATTCCAGCAGGATAATGCGACACTCCACACGTACATAATTTCTACAGACTGGCTCCAGGAACACTGTTCTGAGTTTAAACACTTCCGCTGGCCACCAAACTCCCTGACATGAACATTATTGAGGATATATAATAGACTATCAGCCTCGATTGCGGTAATGAAACCAACCTTTACCTAGGTTTCAGCCCAAATAATTGAGCCTTCTTCAGAAGATATACCTGAATGTATAATTTATCTAAGACGGCATGGTCTAGAAATAAAACTGAAATAGCCTGAATAGGCGTAGTCACATATTCAGGCTGTTTTAATTTTATTTCTAGACCATGCCCTCTTAGATAAATTATAGATTCAGGTATATCTTCTGAAGAAGGCTCAATTATTTGGGCTGAAACCTAGGTAAATGTTGGTTTCATTACCGCAGTCGAGGCTGATAGTTTCTGATAGATTATCACGATTTCTGAGTGGGCTGCAACGTTTAAAGTACAAAAATTATTGATGATACCTGGGATGCCTTGCAACGTGCTGTTCAGAAGAGATCTCCACCCCCTCGTACTCTTACAGATTTATGGACAGCCCTGCAAGAATTCAGGCTGAAAATTCCCTCTTGCACTACTTCAGGCATTAGTCGAGTCCATGCCACGTCGTGCTGCGGCATTCTGTTTGCTCGCCGGAGCCCTACGTGATAGTAGGCAGGTGTACCAGTTTCTTTGGCTCTTTAGTGTAACTATGATCTATTCACCATTACAATTAAACGTGCCTATGGAAATACGGACTGCCCATTTCAGTGTAAAAAATTTGAAATGATTGATTTATCCCCATCTTACCCTGATTCGTCTGCTGTCAGATCGCATTTCTAAATTCATTCAGGATCGAAATATTGTATATGTGAGGAGATAATTTTCAGATCAGGGCATATCCAGATTGACTTTCACATGAAATCCAAATTCAGGACGTAGCAGTTTACCTTAGAACTCCATCGATATTGTCAAGCCGGATACTAACCATCCCACAACCCTGCAACGAGACAACCACGGAACCGCTGGTTGTATTGCGAGAAGGGCAAGACAATTGCGGTGGGCGAGCTAGCGGTAAGTGAGAACTTTTCGCGACGCCATTAATTGTGCCACTGGGGAGTGTGCCGGCATCGGGCCGGCCAGGGGAGGGGAAGAGAGGGGTAGCAATAAAAGAGAGCGCCCCGCGCCGCGATATGAGGCCGCTATATTGGCGGCCACTCGGCCAGTCCGCTGCCGCTCGCTGTTTAATATAAGCCGGGCCGGGCCCGCAGCTTTAATACACAGCGCCGAGTGGGGGCTCGGTAAACAGCCAGCGCCCGCCCCGTCTTCATCTGCGCCGCAGCGCTGGTGGACTGCACTCCCAGCGCTGGCGGCTTCTTCCGCCGTCGTACCACCTGAACCACAGACACGACACTGCTGTTGAGGCCTTCCATGTTTTACCGTTGTTCGTAACGTGACACCGAAGCTTCATAACAACTCCAGCAGCACCTACAACTACAAATAAATCTCAAACCTCCGCCGGGATCAGCCACACAGTCCGTGACTGAAGCGCCCCAGATAGCTCGGCAAATCCCGAGCGGCACAACTAAATCTGTAGGGTGCACTGTCCTCTAGTAACGGGTGTTTAAAATTAAAGTGCAGCTACCCACGGAGGTCCAGTGGGGGCTGTAATTCCGCTACAGGCCATTAAAATTGCTACACCAAGAAGAAATGCAGATAATAAACGGGTATTCATTGGACAAATATATTATACTAGAACTGACATGTGATTACATTTTCACGCAATTTGGGTGCACAGATACTGAGAAATCAGTACCCAGAACAACCACCTCTGGCCGTAATAACGCCATAGGTATGCCTGGGCATTGAGTCAAACAGAGCTTGGATGGCGTGTACAGCTACAGCTGCCCATGCAGCTTCAACACTATACCACAGTTCATCAAGAGTAGTGACTGGCGTATTGTCACGAGCCAGTTGCTCGGCCACCATTGACCAGATGTTTTCAATTGGTGAGGGATCTGCAGAATGTGCTGGCCAGGGCAGCAGTCGAACATTTTCAGTATCCAGTAAGGCCTGTACAGGATCTGCAACATGCGGTCGTGCATTATCCTGCTGAAATGTAGGGTTTCGCGGGTATCGAATGAAGCGTAGAGCCGAGGGTCGTAACCCATCAGAAATGTAACGTCCACTGTTCAAAGTGCCGTCAATGCGAACAAGAGGTGACCGTGACGTGCAACCAATGCCACCCCATACCATCACGCCGAGTGATACGCCAGTATGGGCGATGACGAATACACGCTTCCAATGTGCGTTCACCGCGATGTCGCCAAACACTTAGGCGACCATCATGATGCTGTAAGCAGAACCTGGATTCATCCGAAACAATGACGTTTTGCCATTCGTGCACCCTGGTTCGTCGGCGAGTACACCATCGCAGGCGCTCCTGTCTGTGACGCAGCATCAACGGTAACCGCAGCCATGGTCTCCGAGCTGATAGTCCATGCTGCTGCAAACGTCGTCGGACTGTTCGTGCAGATAGTTATTGTCTTGCAAACGTCCTCATCTGTTGACTCAGGGATCGAGACGTGGCTGCACGATCCGTTACAGCCATTAGGATAAGATGCCTGTCATCTCGACTGCTAGTGATACGAGGCCGTTGGGATCCAGCACGGCGTTCCGTATTACCCTCCTGAACCCACCGATTCCATATTCTGCTAACAGTCGTTGGATCTCTACCAACGAGAGCAGCAATGTCGTGATACGATAAACTCCAATCGCGATAGGCTACAATCCGACCTTTATCAAAGTCGGAAACGTGATGGTACGCATTTCTCCTCCTTACATGAGGCATCACAACAACGTTTCACCAGGCAACGCCGGTCAACTGCTGTTTGTGTATGAGAAACTTTCCACATGTCAGCACGTTGCAGGTGTCGCCACCGGCGCCAACCTTGTGTAAATGCTCTGAAAAGCTAATCATTTGCATAGCACAGCATCTTCTTCCTGTCGGTTAAATTTCGCGTCTGTAGCACGTCATCTTCGTGGTGTAGCAATTTTAATGGCCAACCTTGTGTAAATGCTCTGAAAAGCTAATCATTTGCATAGCACAGCATCTTCTTCCTGTCGGTTAAATTTCGCGTCTGTAGCACGTCATCTTCGTGGTGTAGCAATTTTAATGGCCAGTAGTGGATCATATGACAACGAAACTTTGTAGATATGCCATTGCGTTAAGGCGGAACCGATTTATGCTGGAAAAAATTTATTTCCAATTTTGGCAACCAGGTGCAAATCTGGCGATGTGCAGATCTGATCGACGTCTCCGGTTTTCATACTGAACAAACTGTGTAATCGGTGGTTCATTATAAAATCATGCCTTTCTCACTGGTTTGACCTTTTCTGCCTACATCCCATTCCTGGTCCATTACGTATCTAAACATTCCTACACTTTTGCTTGCATTTGGTAGCCAAAATTTGAACTAAATTTTTTCCAGCGTCGATCTGCTCCGCATCAGCGCCTTAGGATATGTACTAATGTTTGCTGCTGCACTATAATTGCAGTCCATAATGGACTTCTGTGAGTAGCTTGCTTGAGAAGTTCCAGTCACATACAGCATCGAGACAGTCTAAACTTCCATGTCCATTAAAACCGGGTGCTGTATCAGAAGTCGAACCTGAGACTTCCGCCTTTCACAGGCAAGTTATCTTCTGTTTGGGTTACTGAAGCTCAATCTACGACCCGGCCTTACAGCGTTACTTCCGTCATTACTTCATCTCCTACCTTGAAAACGAACTATACAGTCACCTGATGACAGATAAGAAGGAAATAATAACAAAAATATAAATTCCGAAACTGGAAGTGATTTGGGAACATACTTCCCACCTAATATGAAAACGACATGGCTACTTGCCATAAACAGAAAAGTTGTTCAAATGGCACTAAGCACTATGGGACTTAACTTCTGAGGTCATCAGTCCCCTAGAACTTAGAACTACTTAAACCTAACTAACCTAAGGACATCACACACATCCATTCCCGAGGCAGGATTCGGACCTGCGACCGTAGCTGTTGAGCGGTTCCAGACTGTAGTGCCTAGAACCCCTCGACCACCCCGGCCGGCCAGAAAAGTTGTGACTAAGACGCAGTTCACACAGACGCGATATAAGTCGTCGTAATAGAGGCCGTGAGGTGCGATGCTTATCGCAGTGACGCTCACATACCCACTGGGGCGAAGCGATAGGCTATGCGGCCTCCGTTACATCCAACAAGAAAGCCCGAATCACGTTTCTGGCTCAGTTTTAACCATGAGCTCTTCTGACGAGGACGTTATTGTGGCTTATTAATATTTATTAAGGGTTAATATATCGAGTACCTTAAATTGGGGCTCCTCCATTTAACTTCGAAGCTATTATTAGAATATGATTAACATTTTACAGTCACAGACCAAAGCCGTACCTTTGTTATCTGAAGAGGAAAACTCCCCATTGCCGGCCGGTGTGGCCGAGCGGTTCTAGGCGCTTCAGTCCGGAACTGCGCGACCGCTACGGCCGCAGGTTCGAATCCTGCCTCGGGCACGGATGTGTGTAATGTCCTTAGGTTAGTTAGGTTTAAGTAGTTCTAAGTTCTAGGTGACTGATGACCTTAGAAGTTAAGTCCCATAGTGCTCAGAGCCATTTGAACCATAGTCCGTCAATAACTGAACATGCACCAAGCATGAAACAGGAAGAAGGTGTACTGAACGGTGAAAATGGAGGAAGCAAAATAAAAACAATGAATGGTCCGAGCTCAAGATGTGCAACATCGAGCGAGTTTGAGTAGCCCGACTGCGAAGGGGGAGATCCGCGTTCGTGCCCCATATTTTTTGTTTCTCACAAAATTATGAATTGTCCTTCCGGTCATTGACGTTTTTGTTCGCTGTATTCAAATTTGTGTCTGTGTCGTAGTGTAACGTTCCTTTGCAACAGTGAGATACAAGAAAAGGACCTCCAGACGTACATACCTTCTATTTGTTCTACACAAGTACCACATGTCATGACTCTTGCGTTCTGTTTCGGTAGTTTTGACTCTTAAATGCCTTTGTTGTAACACAATTCACTCATTTTTTTTTTCATTTCTGTGAGATATATGCGGCATCTCGCCTGCTCTCACTATTCATTATATGTACTTGCGACGGTAGTATATTCTTACCACATGACTCATAATCAGTGTATAGTATGAGAATTGCGAAGACTGCAGAAGGAGAACAGATACGTCGATGACCAGACGAGAAGTCCATAATTTTCTGAAAACAAAACATGGGTGGACGAGGGAAGTTTGAACACGGATCTTCGGCTTTCACTCCAACTCCTTGACCACATAACCACGATGCCGTGATACTTGCGGTTTGCTCGATGTTGAACTGTTTCTAGTTTGTTTCTTTTTTCATAAGTTATTACACATTCTTCCCGTTTTCATGCTAGAATTGTGTTCAGTGTTTGATGGGCTATCCACCGGGCCATTTTACAACTAAATCTGGGGGGAGGGGGTGATTAGCAATTTCCCTTGTGAGCAGGAAGCTGCAACAACGAAATAATGAGTTAAAAACGATATTACATATTCCACACCAAATTCTTCATTTCAGTTGCTATCTCCCTCCACGCTTAGCTCGTCACATCTACCCTTCGAGTACGATTCCATGGTGTCATCCCATAGGCAAGGGCTTCTCTTAACAAGCTGCACGAAAGATACCATCTCCGAAAATCCTCTTGTGTGAACGACATGTTGACTACACGCAGCACAGGAGAAAAGAACATTCACGAAGTCTTTCCAGCTTGAGAGCACATGTGCGAATGAGTACTTCAGCTTGTGTAAGGCAGCAACAAGAGACAACTCAGCATCGTGCGGTGTGCGGTCATAGCGTCGTGTGCAGCGTCCTAGTCCACATCGACCAAACGTCAACATGGAGTGGAATGGGTCCACTGGTCCAACTCAACCGGTCATTGAGTGGAAATGATTGTGTTTGGTCACTTGGTGGCCAATTGCAGCCAGCCGGGCGCTGTGGCCGAGCGGTTCTAGGCACTTCAGACGGGAACTGTGCTGCTGCTACGGTCACAGGTTCGAATCCTGCCTCGATCATGGATGTGTGTGATGTCCTTAGGTTAGTTAGGTTTAAGTAGTTCTAAGTCTATGGGACTGATGACCTCAGATGTTAAGTCCCATAGTGCTTAGAGCCATTTGAACCATTTGCAGCCATCACGGACATCATTTTCCTAAACAACGATGCGCCATTTCATCGGGCCAGAACTGTTCGCGGTTGGTTTCAAGGACATTCTGGACAGTTCGAGCAAGTGATGTTGCTTCCTACATTACCCGACATGTATCCCATCGAACATTTATGGGAAATAATCGAGAGGTCCCTTCGTGAGGGAAAATTCTGCACCGGCAACACTTCTGCAATTACGGAAGGCTGTGAAGGCAGCATGGTTTAATATTTCTGCAGGGGACTTCCAAGGACACGCCACGTCTAGTTGCCGCACTACGCCGGGCAAAATTAGATGTGACACGATATTAGGAGGTATCCCATGACTTTTTTCACCTCACAGTACACGTCTCCCTACACGAAAAGGAATGCATTTAACTGGTAGAAGGGATTAACTGTACATCATCTACTAACAAAAGAAGATACGAGCAAGGTGTACATTTGTGTCTATCTGACAAGTGACCGTCACATCCTCATGCTAGACAGAAATTAAAATTAGAAAGAAAGCTCACCGAAATTACATACAAAGCGAACACTTATTTTGTTCACATACAGCCACAAGGCCAACAAAATGTTCCATATTATAAGTTTTGATTTTGTTTTGGAACGACGGAGTACTGTTGTCTGCATGTCGGTGCATTTATAGGATATAATTCAATTTTCTCAAGGCAGAGGAAGCCCACACAGATCATTCCGAATGATGGCGAGAGGTAGGATTGGCTGTAACTCGGTAGAAAACTTGCCCGCGAAAGGTGTAGGTCACAGGTTCTAGTGCCGCTCCGGCACATAGTTTTGATGTGCCAGGGAGCTTCATATCAGTGCACACCCAGTTGCAGAATGAAAAATTCAGTTTGGACGCAGCTGATTGATTTATGTACAAAATATGTCTAGCAGAGGGGGGGGGGGGGGGGGGGGAGTGTTGCGGCGTCGACTCCGTGGTCTCGGTGCGCGATGGGTCGTCGTGAAGACGCCGTGTCACCGTGTCAGCGTTCCTGGATGGAATCGGTGGCTTTGTTGTGTTATCTACATCTACATATATACTCCGCTAGCAGCCGAGCGGTGTGTGGCGGAGGGCTGTATTTGCGCCAAAGTGAAAGTCATATTTCCCTGCCCCCCCCCCCCCCCCACTCCCCCTGCTCCACTCGCGGATCGCGCGAGGCAAAAAGACTGTCTGAACGCCTCAGTACGAGCTATGATTTCCCTTATCTTTGAATGGTGATCATTCCGGTATTTTAAAGTTGGGCGTAATAATATATGCTTTACATCCTCGGCGAAAATCAGGTTTTGAAATTTAGTGAGCAGCTCCTTCCATTTAGCGCGTCGTCTATCTGCAAATGTAATATTTTTTTTTTATTTTTTTATTTGCTCAAGGTCAAATAAGGAAGGCACAGGTGCGTTATTTCAGTTTCTATAATAATGCGTGACAGCACCAACAACTTTAAACTTTGCACAATTCAGTGCACCTTTAACCCATACGGACACAGAGTCTGATTCATTTACTTTACGACGATTCCTCGTCCTAAGAACCAACGGCATCGTAGACATGTAGTAACATGAACCAGGATCTCTGTTATACACCTCACGTATCTGATATGTTCGATAAGCAATAGCTTCTCGGCTGTTAAAAGTCTCCAGCTCTGATACAGTCTCCACTTTACCACCACGTACTAGAGCCACAGTAACCCAACCATTACCATGTGCACTAGCATCAGCATTGGTAAGTGACGAGGCGGCGTAGCCCAGTTATTCTACTGTAGAGGAGTGGTGGCGGTTACCGTGGCATCCATCGGCAGTGGTGCCATCCGAGTACGAACCTCACCCTCACGTCTGGCTTGTAGCATCCTGCAAGGCGGACACCCAGCAGCTGAGCGACTCGGGAGGTCTCAGTTCGACCCTCGGCCCATCGGCGCTGCGGCTGCAAATCCAAGTAATCGCATGACGAGTCAGCGATGATAACCTCATGACAACAGCCCGATCTACAGAAGTCGACGATTCGACACCACTAGCCGACTGGACAAGCAGTATTTACACACATCAGGGAAAAGTTTTTGGTGATTAAATGGCTCTAAGCACTATGGGACTTAACATCTGAGGTCATCAGTCCCCTAGACTTAGTATTACTTAAACCTAACTAACCTAAGGACGTCACACACATCCATGCCCTATGTAGGATTCGAACCTGCGACCATAACAGCAGTGCGGTTCCGGAGTGAAGTTTTTCGTGAGCAGACACCCCAGGAGACACATACAGGGGGTGGATAAAACTATGGGAACACCAGGAAACAACACATCATCACGTCTGATACGATGAAGGCAACCACTTTCCATTCGAAACAGCTTCCAGTCGTCTCGGAATGAGTAAATACAGCTCCTGTATGGATTTGGAGCGGATCTAATACCATTTTTCCTGCAAAATATCGGTAAGTTCATGTAATAACGACGGAGGTGGACAGCGATCACGCACGCTTCTCACCGAAATAGACCACAAGAGCTCAGTGATATTGAGAAGTGGTGACTGTGGTGGCCATAGCAGTTGCGATAATTTATCCTGGCGCTCATAAAACCCGTGCTGGACGGTGAGAGCTGTCGGAATAGTTGCCCTGTCGTCTTGGAACACATCATCATCATCTGTGAACAAGCGTTGTACCAAGGGGTTGAATTGATCAGCCAAAATGGCCACATAGTACTTTGTAGCAATGCGACCTTTGAAAGTACACATAAAGACCAAGGAATACCACGATATGGCTGCCCAAATCATCATCGAACCGCCATCATCTTTCACTCCTGAGACGTAAGCTCGGCCACAGGTCGTAAATAGTGTTCAACAAGATCCACCCGACCAAATTTCAATCTTATGTTGCTCCATAGTCATGGTCTTCTGGCTTCGGAACCACGTTTTCCCGTTACGGGCGTTTGCGTCACATAAGAGGCGCTTTGGAATTCAAGCACGCCCTGTAATTCGTTGCTTATGGAGCTCCCTTTTGTTTTGGTGCTGACAGGGTTCACGAGTTCGACATTCAGTTTTCCAGCAACTTTTTCATCTCTTGTACTCGCGTATTTTCGTCACAATCCTCTTCAGCGCCAGGCGTTGTGGCCGAGAGGTTCTAGGAGCTTCAGTCCCGAACCGCGCTGCTGCTACGGTCGCAGGTTCGAATCCTGCCTCGGGCATGGTTGTGTGTGATGCCTTTAGGTTAGTTAGGTTTAAGTAGTTCTAAGTCTAGGGGACTGATGACCTCAGATGTTAAGTCTCATAGTGCTTAGAGCCAACCAACCAAATAATTAAATAATGCTGAATTTTTTTTTTTTTTTTTTTTTTTTTTTTTGTGATTCATGATTGTGAAATCTGAATTACAAAACCAAGTCGTATGCAGTGTGACTGTACTGCCATTTAAATGTGGCACGTTTGCTGTTTCTCCCTCTTCCTCCTCCTTGCTCTCAGACTGCATGCCTCCTTGCTCTCAGACTAAGAACAGTGTTCCTGGAGCCACTCTGTAGAAATTCTGTACGTGTGGGAAAAGTGCAGTGAGGCTGAGCGTTGCGACACTCATGTCAGAGCACTTCACGGATAATAGCTGCAGCTTGAACCAAATGGACAACTAGCTCCCCTTGGGTGTGTTCTGATGTCTCACACACCAAATATTTCATATCCTATATAACAAGAATTTCATAGGAATGAGGTCGGAAGAATGTGGAGCTCCACCCCTCTCAATCCATATTGGGGAGAATATTTTCTATTCTGATATGAAAGTGTGGTAGTGCCCCGTTATGCTCGAACCATAAACCTTACTGCTAGGTGGACATTCTCAAATATTTCTGGTCGTACGTCATGGGGAAAGATATGTTACATTCCTTTCAGAAAGCTTATTAGGCAAATGATACGACCCAATCAGATGCCCATGAACAACACCAGACTAGACATTTATGGTAAATATCTACTGATCGTAGAACACACGAGTTGTCGTAGGATTTTCGGTCTCCCAGTCTTGCTTATTGTGGCTGCTGAATATTCCTTCTCTTGTGAAGGCAGCCTCATCAAAATACAAAACACACGCTTGGAAGTCAGTGATGTTCACAATCTGGTGAAGATACCATTGACAGGATTCCACGGCATAGGAAAACTCATCAGCTGATAGGTCTTGTACCTTCCGATACTTTAACGGTTGGATACCCGACTCACGCAGGACGTTCCGCACATGGGTGCTGGAGATGTTTATTTCCTTGGCGAAACATCGTGTGCTAGAGCTTGGGCTATCGTCAATTCCGCGGGCACAGTTTCCTCAAACTGAACAGTTTGCACACTGTAAACTCCACTAGTTCCCCGTTGATCTGGTCCAGGGGCTCGTGTTTCACTAAGACAGCTCTCATGTCTTTGAAATGGGACATGATTTGGTAACCTCCTCCCTATAAATCGTCCAAAACACAGGTGCCTTTGCTGCTACAATGTTGCATCGTGCCTCCCCGTAAATAACGCATATCAGGTAATTCGATCAGAGTGTAGTCAGCCATCAAATGGCTCTGAGCACTATGGAACTTAACATCTGAGGTCATCAGTCCCCTATAACTTAGAACCACTTAAACTTAACTAACCTAAGGGCATCACACACAACCCTGCCCGAGGCAGGATTCGAACCTGCGACCGAAGCATCGTGCGGTTCCAGATTGAAGCGCCTAGAACCGCTCGACCACAAGTCAGCCATCAAGAGCCTGTAAACATCAGCAGAAACTTTTACACAAACGCAACATTACGTCAACAAAAGTAATGTTATTTATCTAGGGTCATGGACAGTGCTATAAACAATGAAAACTTACCCTCCCTAGCTTTAAGATATAATAGCGTTGCTAATCAGACTACGATTTCAACGAGTTGCATACGAAGCAGCCAAAAAGCCAAGGGAATTCCAGCGACAAACCGTTCAAGGACCCGCAGTCAGCGAACGGTGCACCTGTGACATATAACAAAACTGTTTCTTTTTATCTCCTCTAATAACACTACAAATCTGTGTGTAGTTTCTTCACAACCTGTATAGAAGACATTGGAAATCTGGATTAACGACTGAATTGCCGATAAGAATCTATCCAACTAAATTAACCACTGAACAATTACATATTAGTAACCAACTAGATCACTCAACGTGAAATATGGTACAACCCAAAGCATCATACACTACACAATTCATACCGCTCATCTGGACATAGGTCAGTAGTAAATCTATGCACATAACTTCACGTTGTGGTAGAATCATTTGCTCTTTTCTGCTTTAACAGCACCTTGGAGAAGACCGAACGAAGCCTGAGATATCGAGAAAAAAATTTTACCCTACTCTTCAGACCTCTGTTTTATTTCCTTAAGGTCACAAATTTTTATATTTATGCCTTGGTTTTTGTGAACAGCTCGCTAACGAGTGCTGCACAGTGGCTAATGTCTTGGGAGATATCTTTCTACAGTCACATGGAGAATGTGCTTGACTGACTACAACCCACCAAGGCAGCGACATAGTTCGCGGGAGTTAGAGGTCACGCACGTGTTTTCTATGGCCTCTTGCTGCTTTGCTGCGCGTAAATCGAACACAAACTTTCTAAAAGCGGCAAAAGCCCGGTAGTCAACGTCTCAGACGATAGAGCTTTTACACAGCTATTGTTCTGATTGCACACCCTTAATGTGAAGCGAAGCTATTCGAATTTATGTTTACAATAACTTCAGAAAAACTGGACTCGTAGCTTTTCACATATTGTATATTACTTATCATATTAATAAAAATCACACTTAGTCTGTCTTACCTATCAGAAGGCTTCAGTTCGATTAAATAGTGATCTTCCGTAGCTAATAAGATAAGTGTAACGAGACTGATAGACCTTTCGGTTACGGCGGTCCAAACTATACATATAAACAACAGAATAGCTACAACACTGCAGCTATTTCACGCACCCAATGAACAAATTTGGGAGTACAAGTTTTTAGAGAGATATACAGTCTGTTTCCTGCTCAGTTTATGTACTGAACTCATAACAAGTCTATGAATATAGAAGAATTCCAAGGTCGCCTACTGAAACAATCTCGAGCAGTTATCAATCTTGTTTCACGACATTATAATTATTCAAGGAACAGGAGATTACTTTTCAGAGAGCAGTCTATCAGCTACTTACTCTATGTCCTGAACAGTGTTTTAAAATATCGACTAATAAAACACAGACAACGCCATTTGCTGGAAACTTCTCAATGAGTACTGTATAATAATTGACAACTCTGTACCTGAGGGGGTACAGCATTGTAACTGAAGAAAAGACATCTTGGCCCAAAACCTAATGTTTAATTACTGGCTGTCTGGTTTGAATATTTACCCATTTTCACAATCCACCTATCACAGAGAGTAAAATTTTTAATTGTAGATGAGTAGAATGTGGGTAATAAAGGCATGAGTGATAAAATAGTTCACGGGGTAAGTATTTTCGTGTTTGTATTTAGAATATGGCTGATGTGAAAGGTTTTGTTTATGTCAGACCAATGAAATGTATATCATTTTCTTTACAAATTTTTTCCTGTGCAGTTCTATTTGTTCATTTAACGTGTGTTCTGGGTGCTTAGTTGTGTGAATGTGGAACAAATGCTAAATGAAACAACAGAATTATACAGCAAAAAATTCATAGAAAACTTCCAAAGAACTTTAAGCGGCATATAAGAGGTATTCCATCCTACATTTATTACTAAATACGCGACTGCAAACGAGTCAAAGAAACCTTAAATAGCACCTTAATCAGAACATGAACTGCACTCCATTCTACCTTAATTACTCTCTAAATACTACAAACCACACGCTGAAAATTATAATAAAGTAACAATACTATTGTATGTGGATTCCATTGAAATACGAATTAAAAACTCTTAAATAGTGTTTAAAAGGAAATAAAAATTTATTGTACACCTATGATGTGATGGAACACTTTGTCTCATTCTGAATATAGTGATACTAATACAATCACGACGAAACTGAATATATCGGAGATTATACCTTGTAATAAAATTCTTTGCATCAAAATGTAAAAATTGCGATAACATCTGCGACAAATAAGCGGGTGTGACCCCAAGTGTAATCCAATAAGAACGAATTCTCCATTGTGTACACAATATTGTTGTCACGTGGATCACATCATGCTGAAAAATGAAGGTACCAAAATTGACAAAAATGTGTACTATGCACATACATTGACATAATACTGTAAGGTGTAACTACATCGGTCACATCTTTTAACGCACGTATCAGATACATTTGTGTGAGCTGCCATGAGATGAACTGCCCACACCAGCCATATCCTAAACACCGGATGTTTATAATTAAAGTGTGGCTACTAACGGAAGTCCCCCTGTAATCTTTAATTATTGTATGGCTACTAAAATTGGTAGGTTTGCTTCTCCGTTCGTACGAAACCAATTTATCTGCAAAAATTTAGTTTCAATTTTGGGCACTAGGTGCAAAACTGGCGCGGTTTAAATGACGGTATGAAATCCACGCTGTCATCTCACAAGCCTTAACGTTAGTGAACGGTATGGCCAACTAGAAGGGAGACCATGCGCTGGCGCTGAAACTGTTTTATGTGAACGGCAGAAATTAAAGTGCGCATTGAGAGAGTATCGCCGACTTAAATATCTGAGGCGTGGGCCGATGTGATTAAATGGATTAAAGAAGATGATAATGAACTTCTAAAACATAGGTGAGCTTTGTGTGACACCTGGAAGAAGACGACGTCCTATATCCGTGCAAGATTTTGACGGGTTCTTGTTGCTGTAACTGACGATGGAGCATGTGGAGCGGGTAGCACTAGTGCTCGTACAATGTCACGAGAATTGGATATCCCATGGTCAACAGTGTGGTGAGTTTTGGGATCTGCTTTAAACTGGTTTCCGCACAAGATCCAAACGCTATTGCAACATCTCAAGATCCGAAGGAACGTTCTGAATTTGCATTACAGTTTCTGGCACGAATCTAAGTTGACGACACGTGGGCGTCCAATATTCTATGGAGTGACTGGGTACATTTGAACTACAGGGTACAATACATACACTACTGGCCATTAAAATTGCTACACCAAGAAGAAATGCAGATGATATACGGATATTCATTGGACAAATATATTATACTAGAACTGACATGTGATTACATTTTCACGCAATTTGGGTGCATAGATCCTGAGAAATCAGTACCCAGAACGACCACCTCTGGCCGTAATAACGGTCTTGATACGCCTGGCCATTGAGTCAAGCAGAGAATGGATGGCGTGTACAGGTACAGCTCCCCATGCAGCTTCAACACGATACCACAGTTCATCAAGAGTAGTGACGAGGCAGTTGCTCGACCACCACTGACCAGACGTTTTCAGTTGGTGAGAGAACTAGCGAATGTGCTGGCCAGGGCAGCAGTCGAACATTTTCTGTATCTAGAAAAGCCCGTACAGGACCTGCAACATGTGGTCGTGCTTTATCCTGCTGAAATGTATGGTTCCGTAGGGATCTAATGAAGGGTAGAGCAACATCTGAAATGTAACGTCCACTGTTCAAAGTGCCGTCAATGCGAACAAGAGGTGACCGAGACGTGTAACAAATGGCACCCCACACCATCACGCCGGGTGGTACGCCAGTATGGTGATGATAAACATACGCTTCCAATGTGCGTTCACCGCGATGTCGCCAAACACGGATGCTGTAAACAGAACCTGGATTCATCCGAAAAAATGACGTTTTGCCATTCGTGCACCCAGGTTCGTCGTTGAGTACACCGTCGCAGGCACTCCTGTCTGTGATGCAGCGTCGAGGGTAACGGCAGCCATGGTCTCCGAGGTGATAGTCCATACTGCTGCAAACGTCGTCTAACTATTCGTGCAGATGGTTGTTGTCTTGCAAACGTCACCATCTGTTGACTCAGGGATCGAGACGTGGCTGCACGATCCGTTACAGCCATGTGGATAAGACGCCTGTCATCTCGACTGCTATTGATACGAGGAAGTTGGGGTCCAGCACGGCGTTCCGTATTACCCTCCTGAACCCACCGATTCCATATTCTGCTAACAGTCATTGGATCTCGATCAACGCTAGCAGCAATGTTGTAATACGATAAACCGCAATCACGATAGGCTACAATCCGACCTTTATCAAAGTCGGAAACGTGATGGTACACATTCCTCCTCCTAGCACGAGGCATCACAACAACGTTTCACCAGGGAACACCGGTCAACTGCTGTTTGTGTATGAGAAATCGGTTGGAAATTTTCCTCATGTCAGCACGTTGTAGGTGTCGCCACCGGCGCCAACCGTGTGTGAATGCTCTGAAAAGCTAATAATTTGCATATCACAGCACCTTCTTCCTGTCGGCTAAATTTCACGTCTGTAGCACGTCATTTTCGTGGTATAGCAATATTAATGGCCAGTAGTGTATATAGAACTGCCAAATTTAGGTACTGTTAAGCCGCGTGTTGTGAACGAAACCAAATGTGTGTGAATTCCTATGGGACCAAGCTGCTGAGGTCATCGGTCCCTAGACTTACACACTACTTAAACTAACTTACGCTACGGACAACACACACACCCTTTCCCAAGGGAGGACTCGAACCTCCGGCGGGAGTGGTTGTGCACGAAGAGCCATTGCACTCGCCGTATGTGACTGGTGACTGTGTGGTGTGGATTCACAAACACCTTTACTGTCGGTCCGTTCTTCTTTGAAGGGAATACACCCAGAGGGCCTCTCAGGTATTTACATGAGGTCTGCAAGATATCGAGAGCTCCGTGTACAGCATGTGATTCCTGCTTTGGAGGAGCGCAACTGTGTGGAAATCACTGTTTTCATATACAATATGCGGCAACACTACATTTCGACCACCAGTGAAAGATCTGCTTCGTGCAGTCTTCCACGGACGTGTTATCTCCACAGATGCGTCCTGCAATACCACCTCATCTGAATCCATGAGAGTTTATCCTCTGGCGATGTCTAAAGGAATTCGTTTACCAGAGACACGTTCATTCTCCACTTGATCTGAAGCTAAATATACAGGTACTCGTTGCTCAGATTCGACTGGAGCTGCTACGGCCAACTGTTGATCACGTCGTTTTACGGATGCAGCGTCTCGTTGACGTTTCTGGTGCTCATATTGAACAAACAGTGTAAGCGACGGTTAATAACAAAATCAACATAATGTCTTTCTCATTTGTTTGATCTTTTCTGCCCACGTCCGTTCCTAATTCATTACATGTGGAAACATTTCTATACGTCTTTCTTGCATTCACAGCGCCAGATTTGTACCTGGTGACCAAAACTGGAACTAATTATTTTCCAGCGAAAATCAGTTCCTGCATTAACACATTGGAATACCTAGCAAATTTCGCTCCCATACGATATTTACAATCCACACCGGACCTCTATGATTGGCTGCACTTCAATTGTAACCACCCGATTTGAATATGTAATTTGTCATTGCAACATGTTTTTATTACACATCCACTCATAACAAATTTTTCTCTCGGTAATAGGTGGTTTGTGAAACAAGGCAAAGTCTGAAACAAGTCAGCCAGTACGTAAACAGCAGCTTTGATGTCAAAATGTCTTTTCTTCACTTAAAATGCTGTACCCCCTCAGGTATGGAGTTGTCAATCACTGCATAGTTGCCATAGAATGGTTTCCAACAAATGACATGGTTTGTGTTTTATTTGTCGATATTTTAAAACAGTACTCAGGACGCAATGTAGCTAACAGACTACCCAAGTAATTTCCTGTTCCTTGTATTATTAGAGTGTCATCACGGAAGAGAGATATTGATAAATGCTCGACACTATTTCAGTAGGCGGACCTGGGATTCTTCTGCGTTCATAGGCTTGTTAAGAGAAAACAGGTCAGGAAACAGATTGTATACCGATTTAAAAACCTATACTCGCATATATGTTCACCAGTCAGCCAGTAAAAAAACATAGCTTTGTTATTTAAATTTCTTTTCTTCAGTATTTGAGAGCTGAAAGACGAGACATACTGAAAGCGTTTATGTAGCATTTTAATTTTCTATATTGGATTTTCATAAATGTGAGATATATACGAGACATTTAGTAAATGCAGATATACAATCTATGCAATAAGCAGAATATTGAACCATATCTATAGAACAAAGAGGTTAAAACTGTATAAAACATTTCATATTCCCGCTCTAACGTACCGGTGTGAGACATGGATGACTGAGAGGAAACACAAAGTTACATTCAAATGAAAGCACGAGACGCTCAAAGCAACATCGTATTAGAAACGGGCTACAAGCATCGGTGTTAGTTAATCATTTATAGGACAAAGAATTGCCGTTTTCAGAAACGAACAACGTTTTCTTTGTTTCAAATAGATGGATACTTGTAAAGCTACCTCTAGCTACATGTAATTTGAAATTCGTACTTGATGGCAATTGTAGTTCTGCAAAGTATTAACCTGGTATCTAGCGTTCTAAGCTTCCGTCACAATTGGTCAAACAGTGATGCAATACACACTTTAAAACTGTCTGTTGATTAGATTTATGCCATCACATCCTCTCATACGTTGCACAAGGGTGTTGCAGATGCAATACTTCTTACATCACAGTTACTTACGTTATTACATTACCATGTGAGAAATAAAGGTATTTTATCGCTCCTCTGGATGCACACAATTTTACGCTCACAATCACAAAATTAGAGAAATTATGAAGGAAACTCATCAATAGTCGTTCTCACCGCGCAGGATTCGCGATGGGAAAAGTGAAAGGTGAAGTGGCATTGGTATATGAAGTAGACTGGGGTACACAGTGGCCTGCGAGACGTAAATGTGGAGTCAGGCGTACAATGAAGATTCCTATGAGCAGGCCTAAGTAAATAGCAAATGTAAGCACCTGCCAACATGACAGGGACAAATGGACATCGTCCCATTTCTTCTCACCCTAGAAAAACCTCAAGTAGTCTCTAGTCCACATATATAACACATGAAACTTAATAGGGTAACTCACTGAACGTTATTTCAGCGAGGTAGATTTTTAGATGGAAGAACAAATACAAATTTTACTCCTAAGTAACAATCACATGGGGAGCGTTATTCTTCGTAATTACAGATCAAATTAACGCAATGGTAGAAAGAAAGGAAGAAAGGAAGGAAAGATCAGACTTCAGTACCAAGTGGATGACGACCTGTGTGGCGTTTGCCTACCTTCAGCAGCTAGAGCAGTTTCTGACACGAACATTTGTAACTTGCTCAGCAAAGTTGCGTGGGTGGTACCGAGGGTGTTGCTGAATTGCCGAAATGGAGGTCATTGGGGGGAGGGGAGGGGTGGGGAGGTTCTAAGAGGGACCCTTCGCCGTTTTATTCGCACATGTTAATGTTGTACTCCACCAAGTGATAGCGCCAGGGCGGAAAACAGTAGTTAGGTTAGGTTAGTGTTGTTTAACGTCCCGTCGACAACGAGGTCATTAGAGACGGAGCGCAAGCTCGGGTTAGGGAAGGATGGGGAAGGAAATCGGCCGTGCCCTTTCAAAGGAACCATCCCGGCATTTGCCTGAAACGATTTAGGGAAATCACGGAAAACCTAAATCAGGATGGCTGGAGACGGGATTGAACCGTCGTCCTCCCGAATGCAAGTCCAGTGTGCTAACCACTGCGCCACCTCGCTCGGTGAAAACAGTAGTGCTGAAAATGTTCAAATGTGTGTGAAATCTTATGGGACTTAACTACTTAGGTCATCAGTCCCTAAGCTTACACACTACTTAATCTAAATTATCCTAAGGACAAACACACACACACGCATGCCCGAGGGAGGACTCGAACCTCCGCCGGGACCAGCCGCACAGTCCATGACTGCAGCGCCCTAGACCGCATGGCTAATCCCGCGCGGCAACAGTAGTGCTGAAATAGCGTAAGTGCCCTTTGCTGCTTCGAAAATTCCCTCGAGTGGAATGGTCCTTAGTGGTTCCAACCGGCACACAAGAGCAAACATTGGAGTCGCCTTGCACAGCAAATGGGTGCGACCACGTTCGATGGCAATGCAGTCCCACAACGCCCTCAGACAACGATTGAAGCGTTCGAGGGTGTCATGAGTGTCAAAGGCTGTCAAGAACATCTTGTTGCTCATCGCGCTGCGAAGTGTCATTCTCAAGAGCGAACTGTGTGGGAATCTGCGCCCCAGGGAAAGGGCTGGTTTCACTGACGCCCTTTATGCCGCCCATTGAAGCCTTTTCGTGTCGATTCTGAGGGGCGGTGTGTCTGAAATGTTTTCCAGGACCACCAATAAGAAAACCACGTGATTTCAACGCTGGGTGTCGCTGTTCTGACCTCCATCGTAGGGACGACAAAAGAAGGAGTCAAAAGGTAAGTGGAGCTGTGGCGAACTTCCCATTATGTGTAACCTCCATGGCTGGGGAAGTGTGGAGAAATTTGCTGCCAATGTGACATCAGTAACCCACCCACCTTACAATTCTCATGAACTTCTGAGCTCAGGCCTATTTCCTTCGCACGTGTCGACACCTAGCTGTGTGAAGCGTCGCAGAGCCAGAGGGAGACGTCACAGAGCCCCACAGTTTTGCACCAATACACAGGAAGGGTGTAGGCATCTTTGATCCATATGTGTCGAGGGGTATGAAAGGGAAGCAGTGGTTGGGAAGGGAGTGAGACAGGGTTGTAGCCTCTCCCCGATGTTATTCAATCTGTATGTTGAACAAGCAGTAAAGGAAACAAAAGAAAAATTCGGAGAAGGTATTAAAATCCATGGAAAAGAAATAAAAACTTTGAGGTTCACCGATGACACTGTAATTCTGTCAGAGACAGCAAAGGACTTGGAAGAGCAGTTGAATGGAATGGACAGTGTCTTGAAAGGAGGATATAAGATGAACATCAACAAAAGCAAAACGAGGATAATGGAATGTAGTCGAATTAAGTTGGTGATACTGAGGGAATTAGATTAGTAAATGAGATACTTAAAGTAGTAAAGGAGTTTTGCTATTTGGGGAGCAAAATAACTGATAATGGTAGAAGTAGAGAGGATATAAAATGTAGACTGGCAATGGCAAGAAAAGCGTTTCTGAAGAAGAGGAATTTGTTAACATTGAGTATAGATTTAAGTGTCAGGAAGTCGTTTCTGAAAGTATTTGTATTGAGTGTACCCATATATGGAAGTGAAACGTGGACGATAAATAGTTTGGACAAGAAGAAAATAGAAGCTTTCGAAATGTGGTGCTACAGAAGAATGCTGAAGATTAGATGGGTAGATCACGTAACTAATGAGGAGGTATTGAATAGGATTGGGGAGAAGAGGAGTTTGTGGCACAACTTGGCTAGAAGAAGGGATCTGCTGGTAGGACATGTTCTGAGGCATCAAGGGATCACCAATATAGTACTGGAGGGCAGCGTGGAGGGTAAAAATCGTAGAGGGAGACCAAGAGATGAATACACTAAGCAGATTCAGAAGGATGCTGATTGCAGTAGGTACTGGGAGATGAAGCAGCTTGCACAGGATAGAGTAGCATGGAGAGCTGCATCAAACCAGTCTCAGAACTAAAGTCCACAACAACAACAACAACAACAACAACAACAACAACGTCGCAAAGGGAGAGAGTTACGGGGTTTCAAAAATGTTACCCTTTAATTTCGTTGGTAATATATTTAATATTCAATTCTGTAATAGCAGTTCTGTTTATGTAAAATGATGTATTCAAAATCGTATTTAAGCACTCTAGGAAAGGTATGTATTTAGCATGAGTTCATGAGCCAAAGTTTCGAAAGCAGTTGGGTTATGCAAATGTAAGAGAGCCGCACTCATTTCCGCTAGCTCTTTTTCGACAATTTCGCAGCCACAGAGCATCCCGTGTAAATACTTCTGGTCCGCATACATATTGTCGCAAACATTGTTGGTCGCCAATATTACCGGGTAACGTCGCTGAGCTATATTGTCGGCAATCTGCAAGTTGTACATAACCGAACAAGTGATCTATATGGATCAACTTATTATAACTCCGAGAGACAGATTATCTCTGACTCGTGATATAAAATGGCTCTGAGCACTATGGGACTTAACATCTATGGTCATCAGTCCCCTAGAACTTAGAACTACTTAAACCTAACTAAACTAAGGACATCACACACATCCATGCCTGAGGCAGGATTCGAACCTGCGACCGTAGCGGTCGCGCGGTTCCAGACTGTAGTGCCGAGAACCGCTCGGCCACTTCGGCTGACTGTAGAAGTTTCATTCCTATAACAACCACCTTCTGACTAAGGATATTTTGAACAGCATGATACTATCCCGTAACGGGACTCTACTTCAGACCTCGTATTTATTACTACAAGGTCAACCTGTGCAGTTCCCAGTTTCTAAAAGACGAGGAGAAATGTATCTGCATCCGTCTGCCGCTTGGGTCTGTCATCTCGCTAAACAGAAGCATACATAAACAACGAGACCGACTGCCGAGTCAGAGACTGATATAACGTGCGCATCTGCGTCCTCTTTGACGAGAAGACAGGAGAAACTAAAACTTAAATTGCAAAAGCTCCGAGTTCTCGCTTCCTTTTTTGTCATGGCTTTTATTCATTCCGGGCTACTTCACGAAACGGATGACAGGAAATATTCTATCAGAGACCTCAGTCGAACCTTAGGACGAAAAGTTTCTTTTCGTCGTCTCAAAGATATTCACCTTTTGAGGTAAGCTGTATTATTTATGCCTGGTTCAGTTTAAATAAAGATAAATACTTTTGCAAACAGATTACATTTAAGGCTCAATAAAGTTGGCAAAGTATTATTATGTACGGTACTGAAGCAGCCAAGGAATTTTATCCCGAAAACCATTATACAGGGTGTTACAAAAAGGTACGGCCAAACTTTCAGGAAACATTCCTCACACACAAAGAAAGAAAATATGTTATGTGGACATGTTGTAACAACAACAACGCTGTACTATTGTACATATAATTTTTTTCTTCTGATTTTCGATAAATTAGTGTAATCGATATTCTGATTTCATTTCTTTTCTGTTTCCTGCCATTATGTTAAAGAAACTGTAAACAATTTCCGATGTGAATATTAATGTTTATGTCAAATCTCAAGCAATATTGTAATAGGATTGAAGTGTAACAAATGTCGAGACTGTTGTAAGATGTTAAAGTTGTAATTGTGCGTCTGGTCCATACGTCGGCAATGTATCGGGATATGTAGAATGCAAAACCTCTGGTGAATACCCTGTCTGTAGGGGAGCGGTAAAAGGTGGATGGCAGGCGAGCGCGGGAAAATGCACACGGGCGCTGCACGGCATAACGGGCTCAGCAGTAGTAGTCGGAGTTGGGCATTGGTCTGAGCAACACGTTCTGGATCGAGGAGGCTCTCCTGAAAGACGTAGTTTCATTGAGCCTCGGATGTGCCGTCCCGACGCCTATACAGCATGGCAAAATACCATAGGCACTAAATGGAAAAGAATTGCGACGCTAAGAAGAAGCAAAGTGCCGATACATCAAGAGCCATTGCTGTGATTGTATTTGCCCTGTGCCTCGCCATCTCGCTGCCTGCCGACCGCCGCATCGATACGAACAGGTTGAAACTTTTAGTGCTGTATTCGTGTGGACCAGTGTTACTTTTGTTCCATACTGTTCAATAACAACTTAAATTTTACCAGAACTGTCCTATCATTTAATTATCCTCACAACTAACCTAGACAGGGTCCTTTCCACATGTTGTGCAATCCGAGTGTTCCGTGATGAAGATTTAAAGTTTATGTTAATAATAATTACTTGCAGACCTAGCTATTATAGAATGATGTTTAAAGAACTGTTTTGTTAATGAATCTATAGGTAAATAACAAAGGTCTGACAAAGTGGGAAGATAATTTTGAAATTGGTTTAGTAATGAAGTTTAATTATTTTGAGGCAGATACAATGGTAATTAAATGAGCAGGAAATAAGCTAAAAAGAGTAGTAACTCATATAGTGGAAATTTTGAGTGCTTAATGATTTCAATAAATTAATTGTTTTAATATAGTGATCGTAACAGTTTCAGGGTCCCCCCCTCTTTCTTATTCATTTGAATTTTGAAGTGTTCTAAACTGATTAGACCAGCAAAGTTAACGCCAATACAAAAACCAAAATTTATCAGAGTTTTACATTTATCAAAATTGACATTGTGTGTGTGTTTCGAAAGTGCTATTTCTAGGGTAACCTATGCCCGATTTTAATCAGATCAATAGACAGTACGAAGTTTCGTAGTGAACATTATAGTGTAATGTTGTATATTTATGGTTTATCCATATTGGTACAGAAAGTGAAATTATCAGTTCAGTAGATTTTCTGGTTCTAAAATTTACCATATTATGCAGTGTTACTACGTGTTGTTATGCTCGAACGTACATCAACTTGTACAGGGAAGAAATTCAGTTAATGCCTAATTAGGCTGGCGACCGTATTATTAACAAATTGGTAACATCTTCTGTGTTGTTTCTTGTCCGTCCTGACGTGTAGTTGCATTTCGGACTTGCTTGACGTATCATTGTTATTACTGAGTGGGTGTAAGTCTGATTTTCCTCCATTCAGGTACACGCGGTCAATGTCTAAACAAAAATCCTTTCTCTTAAGGTGAAGCCCGTCAACTTACTATAGTACAGGCTTTAAGGAGTATCGTGTGCACTAGCGCAGCGTTACAATGTGTCCGGAAACGCTTACTTTCCATGTTAGAGCTCATATTATTACTTCTCTTCAAATCACATTAATCATGGAATGGAAATACACAGCAACAGAACGTACCAGCGTGACTTCAAACACTTTATTATAGGAAATGTTCACAATGTCCTCCGTTAGCGAGGATACATGCATCCACCCTCCGTCGCATGGAATCCCTGATGAGCTGATGCATCCCTGGAGAATGGCGTATTGTATCACAGCTGTCCACAACACGAGCACGAAGAGTCTCTACATTTGGTACCGGGGTTGCGTAGACAAGAGCTTTCAAACGCCCCCATAAATGAAAGTCAAGAGGGTTGAGGTCAGGAGAGCGTGGAGGCCATGGAATTGGTCCGCCTCTACTAATCCATCGGTCATCGAATCTGTTGTTGAGAAGCGTACGAACACTTCGACTGAAATGTGCAGGAGCTCCATCGTGCATGAACCACATGTTGTGTCGTACTTGTAAAGGCACATGTTCTAGCAGCACAGGTAGAGTATCCCGTATGAAATCATGATAACGTGCTCCATTGAGCGTAGGTGGAAGAACATGGGGCCCAGTCAAGACATCACCAACATTGCCTGCCCATACGTTCACAGAAAATCTGTGTTGATGACATGATTGCACAATTGCCTGCGGATTCTCGTCAGCCCACACATGTTGATTGTGAAAATTTACAATTTGATCACGTTGGAATGAAGCCACATTCGTAAAGAGAACATTTGCACTGAAATGAGGATTTACACATTGTTGGATGAATCATTCGCAGAAGTGTACCCGTGGAGGCCAATCAGCTGCCGATAGTGCCTACACACGCTGTACATGGTACGGAAACAACTGGTTCTCCCGTAGCACTCTCCATACAGTGACGTGGTCAACGTTACCTTGTACAGCAGCAACTTCTCTGACGCTGACATTAGGGTTATCGTCAACTGCACGAAGAATTGCCTCGCCCATTGCAGGTGTCCTCGTCTTTCTAGGTCTTCCCCAGTCGCGAGTCATAGGCTGGAATGTTCCGTGCTCCCTAAGACGCCGATCAATTGTTTCGAACGTCTTCCTGTCAGGACACCTTCGTTCTGGAAATCTGTCTCGATACAAACGTACCGCATTTGCCAACTCCGCATTTGTAAACATTGCACTGACTGCAAAACCACGTTCGTGATGAACACTAACCTGTTGATGCTACGTACTGATGTGCTTGATGCTAGTACTTTAGAGCAATGAGTCGCATGTCAACACAAGCACCGAAGTCAACATTACCTTCCTTCAATTGGGCCAACTGGCGGTGAATCGAGAAACTGCAGTACATACTGACGAAACTAAAATGAGCTCTAACATGGAAATTAAGCGTTTCCGGACACATGTCCACATAACATTTTTTCTTTATTTTTGTGTGAGGAATGTTTCCTGAAAGTTTGGCCGTACATTTTGGTAACACCCTGTATAATCCACACTCATTTCCACAGCAGTAACGTCCCATACCACTTCGGCATTCCGATCAACAGCTGCTTAATGCTTTGCTTAAGCCGTTAGCGTATGGTCATGTGGTCAGACACGCCGTGGGGGATTTTAACATTTAAAAAGTTTTCAATACCTGAGTCGCTACTTCTTCGTTACTTGCCTCCTGAGTTGTCATGAGATTGACTGTGCTTTCATTCCAGTTCTCTCATAAAATAAAAGTCTTGGCGCTATCGAAAATCCAGGGTTTCATCTACGCAAACCGATCGCTCTAAGAACTTAAGGAGGAAATGTTTCCGAGATACAGCGACTACTAGAAAAATGTGATGCCCATCTCAGGAACTACGACTAACTGAGGCGTCCAGAACTTCTCGGGTTGCCTGTGTTGCTTTTTCAGACATTTAATACACTTGTTTAAATGTAGTTTGGTTTTTCTCTTGTATCTTCTACAATTGTTTATAACTGAATTTGATGTACTATTTACTGCTAGTATAAGCGCAATACCTGCCATAAAGCTTAGTAACTACTCGTAGCACTCGACATGGGACGTGGATACACAAGTTCGACGGAGCCCCACAAAACGGTTAGGTTCACGTAGCAAATAAAGAGTCTACATAGTTTATATAGGTGGTACAGTGACTTCAGTTTCAATTGACAACAGGTGAAATCATCTCGTCCGGGTGTCTGACTGACTTGTCGTTCGTTTTCAACCTTCACCACCGATCCTGCTCTCCTTCCCTATGAAGTATTTAATAGTTTCAAAAGCTAAAACTGTGTTGTGTACTCTTATATGTAGCTGTTGCCAGTACTGATATTTCGCCTCTTGCAGGTAACTTCTGGAGAGCAATTCTGTTTCATTACTTCTGTTTCATGCCGTTTTCTCGACTGGGTGTTCCCTTAGGGAAAAGCTAGATTACACGGTTCAAGAAGAAGAGAGAAAGGAAATATGAGCTAATGACCACATACTTCCTACGTAATAAAAGAGTTTCTCTGCTTGTACTTCAATAAAAACATCACTCACAATGAAAAATTAATTTATTTTTCATTCCAGTTACACGTGCTTCGTTAATTTTCTAGTTTACAACGTAGTCACATTGTGGAAAAACTATACGTGGTAGAAAAACGGACGTCAGATATCGATTCAGTACCGAACAAACCGCGTGACTGAGCTATTATCTGATAAAAGGTCATGAAAAACTTTTTTCGTCAGCAGTTTGTAGTTAAATAAATACTTGATCTAAAATTAATTGATTTCAACCTGGTCAGGAATCAGGAACATTTAGAAGAAACATATGGGTCAAAAGAAATACATGTTTTTATGGTCCATCTAGATTCATCTTTTTAAGGTCACTTGGTTGTGGATCTGCTTCAAAAAAATTGTTTTTTTTTGTTTTTCATCTTAAAACTATGTTTAGAGGTTTTTTGAACAAAAAAGTAGTTAAAAGAATTGAATTGGACATCGTAAAGTTATTTAAAAGCTAACTTAAATAGCTCTACGTGTGCGGACACACCCACGTTTCCACTGCTTTCACACGTCTAATGTTGTCATTAGACTCGCATTCGAGAAATAATTACCAAGCAACTGTTTCTCGAATTGGCACCCTTGTTACAAGACATGCTTTGTGACGGTCTTACGTTTTCCCTCACATATGTTTGGTTTTTGAGCGTTGTTTTGCTAATAAACATTTCTGTAGCTTAAGGTTTTGTTATTTTGTGATTCTCGAAGGTTAGTACGCCTCCAAAAAAGTGTTTTGGTACTAGTGTGATGGTCTACGCCTGCTAAGAATGTATTCTGGCTTCAGTATGAGGCAATCACTGGTAGAAGGTAATTCCATGACAGTGGCCAACGCAAAAAATGGGGCCTTGAATCAACGAAATATGCCAGAATAACAAGAAGAAACAAGGAAAGGGAAAGAGAAAATGAGGAACATATACATCAAGAATATTACGCAGATGAGATGTATTAGGAACAATACAGAAGTTACATAGACCAGTTACAACCCTGAATCGAATTTCCTGAAAATTATGGTTTCTGACATATTTATTTTAGTCACAAAAAATCTATTTGAGCTAAGGGCTTGAAATTTTTTTAGATCTTTCAGAATACTATTTGGAGTGAAGTAGACTACAGACACTATCGTTCTACCAACAGAAAGAAAAATACATCCCAATTAGTTATATAGAAGTAACCTTAATTTTTATTAACAGACGAAAACATTTCTAGAACAAAAGTTTGTAAATGAAATGATTTGACTGTAGTCTGCTTCTATGTAAGGTAGTTAGTCATTGCGTAACTTCCGAGTAATGACCGGCAAATAGAACATTAATTACTGATCTTCACCATAAAATGGTAATAAAGTCAATATTACAACTAATGTGATTACTTGTAAATGAAAATGTTCAGCAAGAAGACCTCCTACTGTCTTACAATTTTCATGCTACTAAGAATTCACGTTTTTTAGTTAGAGCCACGTAAACTATACGGAAATTGTTGGTATTTTTCCAGGCGTTCACAGGAAAGTTACCTTAAGACTTGGTCTGTAGATGGCTATTTTAGCTAAACGGGTCACCAAGTACAAATAAAAAGTGATTTGAACTGTTTTAAGATAAATTTTATTCATTTAATGTCTCTAATTGTAGTCATTCTCGACGTTTTCATATGCCTACGACGATCATTAATCCACTACTATGATCGAAACGAGAAACCGTTCTTTCACAGAGCCAAAATCATGATATTTCCTACTCTGTTCACACTATTAGGTTTTGGATAATTGCGTTTACAGCTGTCTGTCAGCATTCTGTGTGGGTATAGTGTTAGACAGTATTCATTAACCATTTATGTTACCAGTGCAGTTACTAATTGAGAACAAGAAATCATTCATCGTGCTGTTATTAATGCTGCTTCTTCAGATGACTCACAAAGTCCAAAAAACGTTTAAAGTTTCGATTTGTGAAGGCATCCAGACGTAAACAAAAATAACAAAAAAAATTGTTACAGGATCTTTCGGGAGAGAGGTATCAGCACCTGTTTCGCAGACAGTAAATAAGGTGGTATGATAACTGGCAAAATCTGAAACACATGGCAGTAAAACAAATTTGATAATAGCAGAACACACGTGGAAAAGTACAACGGACAGCGAACAAGTAACCGTATGTGGCACCGGACCCTTTGATGTTACGAGGGTGGAATTAATTATGAACTGGAAAAAACCTTTCGTGAAACGAGCTCACAGAGAAGGACTGAAAGAGCTAATTAGATAATTTTACAGGGTACCACATTTGTCAGCTGGCATACCTCGAAACCTCAGAGAAAATTACGTACATGTGCTATTTTATTTCGTGAGAATGTCACATTCTTTCGGTGAATTTTCCAGATTTCAAATGAATTTGTTAAATTTCACTTTCTAGACTCGGTGTGTCTTAAAGTAAGTGATAACTGGTTAATAAATTAAACCATTCTACATATGATTATCTTTATTAGTTGCAAATATTAAAGTACGCTCATAGAAGGGATTCTGTGAGGTGTATAGTTGCTACATTCGCATAATACTCTTACGGTTTGTTTTTATTGTTTTTTTTTCTTTTCAAAGTAATAAATAACTAAAAATTCTGCTCTAACCGAGAAAAGTAATTGGCAGGACAATATGGAGTGAAAAATAGTAAAACACTTTACTACTATCGTCTACAAATCACCACTACGAAACGCACTTATATGCAACAAGCTCGAGAAATTAGATTTTTAAATAAGTATTTACTGATTTCAGTAGTTCACTCTTCTTACGCTTGCAGAAAAACAAAATAATTAGTCGCACGACACCTTCTTACAGAACGCTAATTTTATTTTCCAAATCTTAAAGATATTTCTGTGCCATATGCAGCCAGTGTTTCCTCTTATCCCTGTACTACATGATGAACAACAGTTGGATAACACAGAATTATGGGAAACTTTGTGTACATCAATATATATTTTTGAACGTTATGTACCGTATTTGCTTTTTTTCGTGAATCCTGTTGATTAAGATAAGGTGGTGAATTATTTGTTGTAAAGAGGTTCTAAACCTACTCAAGAGGGAAGTGCTGGTACCTTGATCTACATGTAAGTGATATCAGTCAACTAAATTATGTATTGCACGTTCTTTAAATATTTTTGTGAGTTGCCAAAACAGATCAGGAGCACAGATGGGCTAAATAGCTGAACTTGAGGGAAGTCATACAAGATTTTTGCGGTTCAATTTTTCTAGGGTAAAAGGATTTTTAGAACGTAACGTAGTCTGAAATTAGCTATGATTACTTGGGTCTTCACAAAAATAATGTTCAGTTACACTGACGAGCCAAAACATTATGACCACCTGCTTAATTTCTTGTTTGTCCGTCGTTGGAACGAAATACATCACTGATTCTACGTATCAGGAAACTGACGCTTTGTTGGTAAGTTTGTGGAGACATGTGGCATCAGATGTCTACGCACAGGTCATACAACTGGCGTAAATAACGCGCCGCTGGTTTGCGTACGCGGTAATGGCGCCTGATAAAGACCCAGATGGGTTCCATAGGATTTACATCAGGCGAGATATTAACTCGAGTTCACTATAAGGCTCCTCAAACGACTGTAGCACGGTTCTGGCGCCGAGACACGGACAACTGTACTGCTGAAAGATGACGTGGCAGACGGGGAAGACATCAAGCATGAAGGAACGCAGATGGTTCTCAGCTGTCTTCGGTTATTACCACAGGTCCCAAGCAAGTGGAGGAGAATGTCTCCCATAGCATTATACTGCTTCCACCACCTTGCGTTCGTGACACGTGGCACGTTTCAAGCCGCCGATCACCTCGATGGCGGCGTTTGTGGAGACGACCATCGACCTGCTGTGGCGAAAGTGATTCACCCGAAGAGCCGACAGTGATTGGCAGTCGAACCCCGATGGTCCCATGCCCACTGCAATCGTAACTGACCATATCGTTGGGTCAGCATGTGAACACGTAGGGTTGGTCTGCTGCGGAACTCCAATTCCGATGGACGGTGTGCTCCGAAACACTTGTGCGTGCGACAGCATTGTGCTGCCAGAAAAACCACAGATCACCATCTATCCTACTTTACAGAGCAGACAGGCCTCCGAACCCAACGTTCTGTGAAGAGTCGTGGACATCGAATCATTTAGCACCTAGTGGTAATTCCCCTACCCTTCCACCTCTTTCCGTAGATGCTCATGATAGTAGTACATGAACATCCGACCAGCTTCGCTGCTTTCGAGATACTCGTTCACAGGCTCTACGTAACAATAATATGCCCTTTGTCGAAGTCGCTTATCTCAATGGTTTTCCCTATTTGTAGCCCATATCTTCACTAGGACGATCCCCCGTCCGTGTCTGCTGTGCATACTTACTTTTGTTACCACGTCACGTGCTCGCAACGCCACCGGGCGGCATCCAACGTCGCGAAGGGCAGTGGTCATTATGTTTTGATTGATATTTGTATACTCTGTGACAGAATTATATCCCCTAGCAGCTATGGCCATAGATCGCTAAACCTTAAATGTCTGCTAAAAACATTCCGGTTATATATCCAGCTACCTTCACTCATTTACGAAAATAGAGAGATAAACGAAATGAAATGAGCTTATGGCATCGTTGGCAGGGAGGCCTCTATTTGGGGAAGTTCGGCCCCAAAGTGCAGGTCTTATTTCATTCAACGCCACATTGGGCGACTTGAGCGCCTGTGATGAGGATGAAATGATGACGAGAAAACGCAACACCCTGTCCACGAGCGGAGAAAATCTCCAACACGGCCGGAATTCGAATCCGGGCCCGCTTACATGAGAGGCAAGCACGTTACCTCCCAGCTATGCAGAGAGTGGGAAAGACCAATAAACAGTATGTCCAATCTAACATGAACACTTCTAGAATGAGATTTTCACTCTGCAGCGGAGTGTGCGCTGATATGAAACTTCCTGGCAGATTAAAACTGTGTGCCCGACCGAGACTCGAACTCGGGACCTTTGCCTTTCGCGGGCAAGTGCTCTACCAACTGAGCTACCGAAGCACGACTCACGCCCGGTACACAGCCCCCAGGCTGTGGCTAAGCCATGTCTCCGCAATATCCTTTCTTTCAGGAGTGCTAGTTCTGCAAGGTTCGCAGGAGAGCTTCTGTAAAGTTTGGAAGGTAGGAGACGAGGTACTGGCAGAAGTAAAGCTGTGAGTACCGGGCGTGAGTCGTGCTTCGGTAGCTCAGTTGGTAGAGCACTTGCCCGCGAAAGGCAAAGGTCCCGAGTTCGAGTCTCGGTCGGGCACACAGTTTTAATCTGCCAGGAAGTTTCATGAACACTTCTGTTTCATAAGTTTTCCTTCACAAGAAAACAATAATTCTGAAAATATGTACTAGACAAATATTCTGGTATGATCAAAGACATGAGTTTATTATCTACCGAAGGTAGAAAGTAAGAAACAGTTTAATGTCTCCTCAACATTGTAGTCATTACAAGCAAAATGTCAGTTCAGGATGTATGACGTAAGGAAACGTGGTCTAGTTGAAGGATTTACGCCAGCCTTCGTTGTGCAACAAATAAAAGTAATAGAAAAATACAATGCAGAGCCAAAGAAACCGGTACACCTGCCTAATATCGTGCAGGGTCCCCGCTAGCACGCAGAAGTGTCGCAGCACGACGTGGCATAGGATTGACTAATATCTGAAGTAGTGCTGGAGGGAAGTGATACCATAAATCCTGCAGGGCTGTCTATAAATCCGTAAGAGTACTAGAGGGTTGAAACCTCTTCTGAACAGCACGTTGCACAGCATTCCAGATATGCTCAATAATGTTCATTTCTGGGGAGGTTGGTGGCCAGCGGCAGTGTTTGAATTGAGAAGAGTGTCCCTGGAGCCACTCTGTAGCACTTCTGGGCGTGTGGGGGTGTCGCATTGCCTCTCTGGAATTGCGCAAGTCCGTCGATATGCACGGTGGACATGAATGGATACAGGTGATCGGACCGGATGCTTAAGTACGTCTCACCTGTTAGAGTAGTACCTAGACGTATCAGGGATCTCAAATCACTCAAACTCCACACGACCCACACCATTGCACAGCCTCCACCAGCTTGAACAGTCTCCTGCTGACAGGCAGGGCATGTACACTCCTGGAAATGGAAAAAAGAACACATTGACACCGGTGTGTCAGACCCACCATACTTGCTCCGGACACTGCGAGAGGGCTGTACAAGCAATGATCACACGCACGGCACAGCGGACACACCAGGAACCGCGGTGTTGGCCGTCGAATGGCGCTAGCTGCGCAGCATTTGTGCACCGCCGCCGTCAGTGTCAGCCAGTTTGCCGTGGCATACGGTGCTCCATCGCAGTCTTTAACACTGGTAGCATGTCGCGACAGCGTGGACGTGAACCGTATGTGCAGTTGACGGACTTTGATCGAGGGCGTATAGTGGGCATACGGGAGGCCGGGTGGACGTACCGCCGAATTGCTCAACACGTGGGGCGTGAGGTCTCCACAGTACATCGATGTTGTCGCCAGTGGTCGGCGGAAGGTGCACGTGCCCTTCGACCTGGGACCGGACCGCAGCGACGCACGGATGCACGCCAAGACCGTAGGATCCTACGCAATGCCGTAGGGGACCGCACCGCCATTTCCCAGCAAATTAGGGACACTGTTGCTCCTGGGGTATGGGCGAGGACCATTCGCAACCGTCTCCATGAAGCTGGGCTACGGTCCCGCACACCGTTAGGCCGTCTTCCGCTCACGCCCCAACATCGTGCAGCCCGCCTCCAGTGGTGTCGCGACAGGCGTGAATGGAGGGACGAATGGAGACGTGTCGTCTTCAGCGATGAGAGTCGCTTCTGCCTTGGTGCCAATGATGGTCGTATGCGTGTTTGGCGCCGTGCATGTGAGCGCCACAATCAGGACTGCATACGACCGAGGCACACAGGGCCAACACCCGGCATCATGGTGTGGGGAGCGATCTCCTACACTGGCCGTACACCACTGGTGATCGTCGAGGGGACACTGAATAGTGCACGGTACATCCAAACCGTCATCGAACCCATCGTTCTACCATTCCTAGACCGGCAAGGGAACTTGCTGTTCCAACAGGACAATGCACGTCCGCATGTATCCCGTGCCACCCAACGTGCTCTAGAAGGTGTAAGTCAACTACCCTGGTCAGCAAGATCTCCGGATCTGTCCCCCATTGAGCATGTTTGGGACTGGATGAAGCGTCGTCTCACGCGGTCTGCACGTCCAGCACGAACGCTGGTCCAACTGAGGCGCCAGGTGGAAATGGCATGGCAAGCCGTTCCACAGGACTACATCCAGCATCTCTACGATCGTCTCCATGGGAGAATAGCAGCCTGCATTGCTGCGAAAGGTGGATATACACTGTACTAGTGCCGACATTGTGCATGCTCTGTTGCCTGTGTCTATGTGCCTGTGGTTCTGTCAGTGTGATCATGTGATGTATCTGACCCCAGGAATGTGTCAATAAAGTTTCCCCTTCCTGGGACAATGAATTCACGGTGTTCTTATTTCAATTTCCAGGAGTGTATTTATAAGGTTGTCTCCATACCTGTGCACATCCTGCCGCTTGATACAATCTGTAACGAGACTCGTCGGACAAGGCAACATGTTTGCAGTCATCAACAGTCCAATGTCGGTGTTGACGGGCCCAGGCGAGGCGTAAACCTTTGTGTCATGCAGTCATCAAGGGTACACGAGTGGACCTTCGGCTCCGAAAGCCCATATCGATGATGTTTCGTTGAATGGTTCGTACGTTGACACTTGCTGATGGGCCAGCATTGAAATATGCAGAAATTTGCGGAAGGGATGCACTTCTGTCGCACTGATCGATTCTTTTCAGTCGTCGCTGATCCTGTTCTTACAGGACCTTTTTCAGAGCAGCGGCGATGTCGGAGATTTGATATTTTACCGTATTCTTTATATTCACGGTACACTCGTCAAATGGTCGTGCGGGAAAATCCCCACTTCATTGCTACCTCGGAGATGCTGTGCCTCATCGCTCGCGCGCTGACTGTAACACCACGTTGAAACTCGCTTAAATCTTGATAACCTGCCATTGTATCAGCAGTAACCAATCTAACAACTGCACCAGATACTTGTTGTCTTACATAGGCGTTGCCGACCGAAGCGCCATATTGTGCCTGTTTACATATATCTGTATCTGAATACGCTTGCCTATTTAAGTTTCTTTGGTGGTGGTGGTGGTGGTGGTTGTTGGGATGTTTAAGGGGGACTAAACAGCTAAGGTCATCAGTCCCCCAAAAGTTTCTTTGGAGCTTCAGTGTACAGTATGGTGACTTATGGAAATTTGACTTCAAATATAAAGATAATTTTAGTTGAAGACCTAGATGTAGCAACAGCAGAAGCAGATCGAGTACCGAACATTCAAGAACACAATAAATGATATTTTCCTATTCTTAGTGAATTCCTAGTTGAGTGATACGCTATTCTGAACCAGGGTTTCTTCTTTAGAGGAGGAACGACTCTCCCTAATGTAGGTATGTTTAGCAGATAGCGTCTACATTAACTGGTTACTAGTATTTGGAGACCCCTATGTAATGCGGAATTGACCAGTAGGTGTCGCGAGAGGTGGATCCGCCAACGTAAAAGGAGATGGCAGAATCTTTTGTTGTGTCATCACTTCTGTCTCTAAGCTGGTCGTAGGATGTTTTCCAAAAATGAACAGCATAGAGAAAGAAGTGGTGACACTTTCTGCAGGATCTGAACATCATTTTACAGGACAGTGTGTGGATGCAAGCTGCTACTGATTTGTTTGACTGATGGGGCTGCTAAGTGCTATACCACCTACTGCACTCCCCTGACTTAAGCCCTCGTGAGTTCAACTCGATTTCTAAACTGAAGGAAACACTTCACGGCATTCGCTTCAGAACTGCTACAAATTCGTCTGGCAATAGACCTCGCCTTTCGAACTGTCAACACAAATGTCAATCCTAAGAGTATCCTACGACTTCCACATCGCTGGCAACGTGTTATACACAATGCTGGTGACTACATTGAAGGTCAGTCAAACTTTGAAAAACGTATCTATTTTGTACGAGGCGTAAATATATAGCTGCCACTATTAAAGTGCCAACCCTCGTACATTCGAAGACCAAGAATGAAGTGCTCGGATTCAAAAGGATGGAACACAGTGGTGCAGTCTTTCGCACCTACTGTGCAATCTATACACAGAAGAAGCAATGACGGTAATAAAAGAAAGGTTCAAGAGTGGGATTAAAATTCGGGGTGAGTTGGGAGATCGTCGGTCGTCGGTCTCATCGGATTAGGGAAGGACGGGGAAGGAAGACGGCCGTGGCCTTTCAAAGGAACTATTCCGGAATTAGCCTGGAACGATTTAGGGAAATCACGGAAAACCTAAATCAGGATGGCCGGACAGGGGATTGAACTGTTCGTCTCTGAATGCGAATATGCGAATCCAGTGTGCTAACCGCTGCGCCACGTCACTCGGTAAAAGTCGGACTCAAATTATGTCAATGATATGATTCGCTGATAACCTTGCTATTCTCAGTGAAGGTGACGAAGAATGGAATGAACAGCCTAATGAGCACACACTACTGACAGAGTAAACCGAAGAAAGACGAAAAGTAATGAGGAGTAGCAGAAGTGAGAACACCGATTAACTTAACAACAAAGCTGGTGACCACGAAGTTAACGATTATCCTATCTTGGAAGCAAAATAACGAATCACATGACGGACGAAACAAGGGGGATATAAAAAGCGATATAGAACATGCGAAGACGGTATTCCTTGGCAAGAGATATCTGCTTTTATCAAACGTAGACCATCATTTTATGTTCAAATTTCAGAGAACGTATATTTGTAGCACAGAACGGTACAGTGGGGAAACATGGAGTGTGGAAAAACTGAAACGGAAGAGAAATGTAATGCTCTTTTGCCGTTATTGCCCCTGTACGGAGAACATCGATCGTCTGGTTTAAGTGCTTTTACTTGATGCCACTTCGATGACATGCGCGTCGATGAAGATGAGATAAAATGCCGAAGACAATACAAACACACAGTCTCCGAGAGAGATGAATCTCCGACCAGGACTGGAATCGAACCATGAGTCCAGCTATCTACAGGCAGCGGTGTAACCATTAGACAGCGAGCTGTGAAAACCAGAAGAGAACTGAAGCGTTTCTAAGATAAGCAACACATGGAAAGTATTGACAAGATGAAAGGACAGGATCTACATCTATATCTATATTTATATTTATACTCCGCAAGCCAACCAACGGTGTGTGGCGGAGGGCACTTTACGTGCCACTGTCATTACCTCCCTTTCCTGTTCTAGTCGCGTATGGTTCGCGGGAAGAACGACTGTCTGAAAGCCTCCGTACGCGCTCTAATCTCTCTAATTTTACATTCGTGATCTCCTCGGGAGGTATAAGTAGGGGGAAGCAATATATTCGATACCTCATCCAGAAACGCACCCTCTCGACACCTGGCGAGCAAGCTACACCGCGATGCAGAGCGCCTCTCTTCCAGAGTCTGCCACTTGAGTGTATTAAACATCTCCGTAACGCTATCACGGTTACTAAATAACCCTGTGACGAAACGCGCCGCTCTTCTTTGGATCTTCTCTATCTCCTCCGTCAACCCGATCTGGTACGGATCCCACACTGATGAGCAATACTCAAGTATAGGTCGAACGAGTGTTTTGTAAGCCACCTCCTTTGTTGATGGACTACATTTTCTAAGCACTCTCGCAATGAATCTCAACCTGGTACCCGCCTTACCAACAATTAATTATATATGATCATTCCACTTCAAATCGTTCCGCACGCATACTCCCAGATATTTTACAGAAGTAACTGCTACCAGTGTTTGTTCCGCTATCATATAATCATACAATAAAGGATCCTTCTTTCTATGTATTCGCAATACATTACATTTGTCTATGTTAAGGGACAGTTGCCACTCCCTGCACCAAGTGCCTATCCGCTGCAGATCTTCCTGCATTTCGCTACAATTTTCTAATGCTGCAACTTCTCTGTATACTACAGCATCATCCGCGAAAAGCCGCATGCAACTTCCGACACTATCTACTAGGTCATTTATATATATTGTGAAAAGCAATGGTCCCATAACACTCCCCTGTGGCACGCCAGAGGTTCCTTTACCGTCTGTAGACGTCTCTCCATTGATAACAACATGCTGTGTTCTGTTTGCTAAAAACTCTTCACTCCAGCCTCACAGCTGGTCTGATATTCCGTAGGCTCTTACTTTGTTTATCAGGCGACAGTGCGGAACTGTATCGAACGCCTTCCGGAAGTCAAGAAAAATAGCATCTACCTGGGAGCCCGTATCTAATATTTTCTGGGTCTCATGAACAAATAAAGCGAGTTGGGTCTCACACGATCGCTGTTCCGGAATCCATGTTGATTCCTACTTAGTAGCTGTTGGGTTTCCAAACACGACATGATACTCGAGCAAAAAACATGTTCTAAAATTCTACAACAGATCGACGTCAGAGATATAGGTCTATAGTTTTGCGCATCTGCTCGACGACCCTTCTTGAAGACTGGGACTACCTGTGCTCTTTTCCAATCATTTGGAACCTTCCGTTCCTCTAGAGACTTGCGGTACACGGCTGTTAGAAGGGGGGGGGGGGGGGGGGGGGGCAAGTTCTTTCGCGTACTCTGTGTAGAATCGAATTGGTATCCCGTCAGGTCCAGTGGACTTTCCTCTGTTGAGTGATTCCAGTTGCTTTTCTATTCCTTGGACACTTATTTCGATGTCAGCCATTTTTTCGTTTGTGCGAGGATTTAGAGAAGGAACTGCAGTGCGGTCTTCCTCTGTGAAACAGCTTTGGAAAAAGGTGTTTAGTATTTCAGCTTTACGCGTGTCATCCTCTGTTTCAATGCCACCATCATCCCGGAGTGTCTGGATATGCTGTTTCGAGCCACTTACTGATTTAACGTAAGACCAGAACTTCCTAGGATTTTCTGTCAAGTCGGTACATAGAATTTTACTTTCGAATTCACTGAACGCTTCACGCATAGCACTCCTTACGCTAACTTTGACATGATAAGACATGTGTTACGGTATCAGTACGTAACTTCCACGATGCTTGAGGGATCTGGAAAGGGTAAAATCAATAAGGGAAGACACAGACTGAAATATACTCTAAGAAAAAAACCGGCGCACCACGAAGAAATTAACCCAGTAGGGCGGTTCAAAATGGTTCAAACGGCTCTGAGCACTATGGGACTTAACATCTGAGGTAATCAGTCCAACTTAAAACTATTTAAACCTAACCAGCCTAAGGACATCACACACATCCATGCCCGAGGCAGGATCCGAACCTGCGACCGTTGCAGTTGCGCGGTTCCGGACTGAAGTGCCTAGAACCGTTCAGCCACCACGGTCGGCCCAATAGGGCCGAAATCGGTCGATGTACATGTAACATGTAGACAGAAACGATTGATTACAATTCCAGAAATCTTGTATTATTTATTCAAGAGAAAGAGCTTCACAAATTGAGCAAATTAATAACGCGTTGGTCCACTTCTGGCCCTTACTCAAGCAGTTATTCGGCTTGGAAATGGTTGATAGAGTTGCTGCACGTCCTTCTGACGGTTATCGTGCCAAATTCTGTCCACGTGGAGGTTTATATCGTCAAAATACACAGCCGTAATGCCCTAAGAGTTCTCAGTTGGGGAGATATCAGGCGAATTTTGTAGTCAAGACAGTGTTTTGCAAGCAAGAAGACCATCAGTAGAAACTCTCTCCGTGTGTGGGAGGGCAATTTCTTGCTGAAATATAAGCCCAGGATGGCTTGCCATTAAGAGCAAGGAAACGGGGCGTAGAATATCGTCGACGTAACGCTGTGTTGCTGTAAGGGTACCACGTATGACAACGAAAGGTACCCTTTTACGAAAAGAAATGGCGTCCCAGACCATCATACTGGTTGTCGGGTCGTAAGCCGGTGACAGGTCGGTCCCCAACTGCTGTCCGGGACTTCTCCAGAAACGGCTTTGCACCAGTTCGAAGCGGCACTAATTACTGAAGACATTCCTACTGAAATCAATCAGATTCCACGCCAAAGACGGATCTGGATACGCCCCGGACAGCGTTGGGTTGTCAACCGCGGCACTGTTCTGGGGTGGCATATCATTCCACAGCAGTACCCATTTGGTTGTCCTTCGCGGCATCCTTACAGTAGAGCGGTACATCGGCAATATTGTACGCCCTGTTTTATTGCCTTAATGGGAAGCCATGCTGGGCTTACATTTCAGCAAGATAATGCCCGCCCACACACTGTAAGAGTTTCTACTGCTTGTCTTCGTGCTCGCGAAACCCTACCTTGGTCAACAAGATCACGGGATCTCCCGCCAGTTGAGAACGTTTGGAGCGTTACGGGCAGGGCTCGGGATTTTCAATCAATGCCAAACCGAGTAAGTGCCTGCATAATAGCCACAGGTTGACCAACGCGATGTTGACTTGCTTAATTTGTAAAGCTCTTTCTCATGATTAAATCATCCAATTTATTTGAAATTGTAACCATTTGTCTGTAGACGTATATAACATTTACTGATTTCCTTCTCATTCGGATAATTTCTTCGAGGCGTGTCTTTTTTCCTCTTAGGCTGTATTGCAACAAATAATTGAGGCCGTAGGGTGCAAGAGCTACGTCGGGACGAAGAGGTTGGTACGATGCGACCCGCTGGGAATTCCTCTCTTCTGCCAAGTCAGAAGAATGATCCGTCAAGGAAAAAAAAGCACAGGGAAAATAAAATTGTATTTTTCTCATTATGGGAGTACTGAAGGGCGATCTGTTGTAATTGTTAAGGATCATTCAAAAGCCAAGACAGCACACAAAAAATTTTATTCAAGAAAAGTGGTTTCAACAGTCTTAAATGTCATCTTCAGGTCTTAAACATTTTTTTACGAAAACATGTTCATTTTACGCTGAACCTCACGCATAATATGTAAAGTATATAAAACTCGGCGCATTCTAAATGTTTGTCATGGCTAAAATATTTAAAAACACGCATCACCTTGTCCAAAAGGCCAAGTCCATATACAACTTGCTCACAGATACTTGTTAGATGATACACATACGGCGCACAAAAGCACATCTGTTTACATATGTTGGACACATACTAAACAGTGCGAATCTACTGTGTCCATGTGTATCATATAACAAGCATCTGTGAGCAATATGTTTTGGGTGATCAAAAACTCAGTATAAATTTGAAAACTCAATAAATCACGGAATAATGTAGATAGAGAGGTACAAATTGACACACATGCTTGGAATGACATGGTGTTTTATTAGAACCAAAAAAAAAAAAAGTTCAAAAAATGTCCGACAGATGGCGCTTCATCTGATCAGAATAGCAATAATTAGCATACCGAGGTATGACAAAGCAAAGATGATGTTCTTTACAGGAAATGCTCAATATGTCCATCATCATTCCTCAACTATAGCTGCAGTTGAGGAATAATGTTGTGAACAGCACTGTGAAGCATGTCCGGAGTTATGGTGAGGCATTGGCGTCGGATGTTGTCTTTCAGCATCCCTAGAGATGTCGATCGATCACGATACACTTGCGCCTTCAGGTAACCCCAAAGCCAATAATCGCACGGACTGAGGTCTGGGGACCTGGGAGGCCAAGCATGACGAAAGTGGCGGCTGAGCACATGATCATCACCAAACGACGCGCGCAAGAGATCTTTCACGCGTCTAGCAATATGGGATGGAGCTCAATCCTGCATAAACATCGTAGGTTCCAGCAGGTGTTTATCAGCTAGGCTGGGGATGATGCGATTCTGTAACATATCGACGTACCTCTCACCCGTCACGGTAGCAGTTACAAAACCAGAATCATGCATTTCCTCGAAGAAAAAAGGCCCGATAACGGTAGATGTCGTAAATCCAACCCATACCGAGACTTTCTCGTCGTGCAATGGAGTTTCCACCACAGTTCTAGGATTTTCGGTAGCCCAAATTCTGCAGTTGTGGGCGTTGACAGACCCTAGGAGCGTGAAATGAGCTTTGTCGGTCCACAACACGTTACTCAACTAATCGTCATCTTCCGCCATCTTTTGAAACGCCCACACCGCAAATGCCCTCCGCTTCAATAAATCGCCAGGTAACAGTTCATGATGCCGATGGATTTTGTACGGATAGCACCGGAGGGTACGCCTAAGTGCCAACCAAACAGTAGTGCGACTGCACGAGCGCTGACTTCCCCGTGCATAGACGAACCCGCTACAGTCTCCATTCCTTCCTGAACTGTCTCAGTAGCATTACGCCTTGTGCTCGGTCGGCCACTACGGGGTCTATCGTCGAACAACCCGTGGCTTCGAACTTCGAAATCATTCTCATTCTCGCCACAGCTGCATTTGTCAACGGACCTTTACCCGTTCGAATCCCCTTCCTATGGCGGTAGGATCGTAACGCTGTACTAGCACATGCCCCATTCTGATAAAACAGCTTCACTAAAAGCGCCTTTTCAGGTAACGTCAACATGCTGTGACTGCTGGCGCATCTGATTCTCTCTCTCTCATTACATCTCCTTTTATACACGATTGTCATGCGCAGTCACTGACTTTTTGCTGTCCAGCGCCATCTGTCGGACATTTTGTGAACTTTTGTTCTAATAAAACCCCATGTCATTCCAAGCATGTGTGTCAATTTTTACCTCTCTATCTACATTATTCCGTGGTTTATTAAGTTTTCAAATTTATACTGACTTTTTCATCACCCGGTATATAGAAATGGCCTTTTGGACAAGGTACTTTGTGCTTTTAAATATTTTAGCGATAACAAACGTTTACAATGTGCTGCGTTTTATCCACTTGACATCCTGTGCATGAGGTTCAGCATAAAATGAACATGTTTTAGTAAAAAAGTGTTTAAGACATGAAGATGACAGCTAAGAATGTTGAATAAAAATATTTTGAATGGTTTTCAACAAGAAAAATAACTGGATGTCGGTGTATCATCATTGCCTATTTATCATCTCTCAGTTGCCGTTGGACGGGTTGGTAAGCAAATTTGCACACTCAGCAATTACCGAAGATTCTGAACTAATTCGTAGCATTACTCGGTGATATTCTTCAATCTAAGTAATCCCTTGAGTGTGTGATTTCACACGATTTTGGAACTGGAATAGTGCGTCATTCTGGGAGGATTAACATCACTTTTTGAACAACGTTCCAGACGTGGAGAGCAGATAATTAAAAAGCGTTTAAGACCACAAAGAATTGGAGGAAAATGGAAGTAAAAACGTGGCTAAGTAATGGAAAGGAGCCTTGGGGAAGCGCAGGTGCGTAGGCGGCTGGCAGCGCCGGCGCGGGCGGTACGCAGACAGAGCACGTCTCAATCGCGGGCCGCCGCTGCCGCCGCGAGCAAATATTTGCAGTACGCCCGGCCGGCCGTACTCGCGCTGCTCCAATAATTAATGCAGCGCCACAGCCGGCCTGTTAATGACGATGCGGCCCGACTCGTTAATTTTAGAGCGCGGCCAAGTGTCTGCCGCGGACGTGTGTGTGGCGCGGCGCCCTGATAATAGACTCCTGCGGGGGCCGCCACTTCGCCCTGTATGGGCAGCCCGCGGGAGGCCCAGATCTGAGGCAGCCGCTACTACTGTGTGCGCCCACTCGAGCCGAGATATTCGCCCGCCGCGATAGCGGGCAATATGCGCCCGGCTGCCTGTGTGTGTGCACACGCGTTTACTCACCGCTCCTGATGCCCCGGGCCTCTTTGCACTCCACTATTCATGCACGAGAATTCATCTCCTCCCGACTCCCTTCTCGCGATGTTGCAGCTATTACGCTGCCGGGGGAAAAAAAAATTAGTACACCCGAAACGACCACGTCGATTTTGATCCGGTGACGTCATATGCCACCTGAGGGATAGAGGGAGACGCCGTGACGTCACAGCTGTGAAGCTGTAAGCTTGTGTGCATAGGCTTTTCGCTCGCTTTTGGAAGGATTTTGCGCTATTATGGTGACTTGTGTGGTGTTCGGATGTACGAATCGTTCTGATTGTGATGCGAAATCGAAAGGAATAACATTTCATGTGTAAGTTGTCTCGTTAAGTGTGATTTTACAACTTCATTGTGAATGAACGTGTGCTACATCGGTACTTGTACTATAGCGTGTTTTTCTCCTGTATGATTTTAGATTTCCTAAAAATGGAAGTCGGAAAGCTCTGTGTGAGAATGCCGTGCCCGCATCTCGTGGTCGTGCGGTAGCGTTCTCGCTTCCCACGCCCGGGTTCCCGGGTTCGATTCCCGGCGGGGTCAGGGATTTTCTCTGCCTCGTGATGGCTGGGTGTTGTGTGATGTCCTTAGGTTAGTTAGGTTTAAGTAGTTCTAAGTTCTTGGGGACTGATGACCATAGATGTTAAGTCCCATAGTGCTCAGAGCCATTTTTGAGAATGCCGTGAGGAGGAAGAATTGGCGTGCGTCTAAATGGAGCACTATAAGTTCTCAGCATTTCCGAGAAGAGGATATAGACCGAACTTCCCTTTCAACAGTAAGGCTCCGAGAAAATGCTGTACCATCAGTTTCCCCTATACACCCAAAACATTTGCAAAAGGTATGTTAATTCAAAGAATTAAATTCTTAGTTTTCAAGTTCACGTTTCAGTATAATACGTACGTACCGCCGATAATCGAAGTGTTGAGTAACTCACTTTGTCTTCATCATGTACCAAATTAAAAGCTAACACTACATTAACTGCCGGCCGAAGTGGCCGCGCGGTTCTGGCGCTGCAGTCTGGAACCGCGAGACCGCTACGGTCGCAGGTTCGAATCCTGCCTCGGGCATGGATGTGTGTGATGTCCTTAGGTTAGTTAGGTTTAACTAGTTCTAAGTTCTAGGGGACTAATGACCTCAGCAGTTGAGTCCCATAGTGCTCAGAGCCATTTGGGCTACATTAACTGGCGTAAAGTATAGGCCTAAACAGGACACTGTGTAGATTTGCCATTCTATGTACCGTATTTCAGTAAATGTTGGTGGTAATGAACAGTGTTTCCCAGTAGTGCAACGTAACTGAAATGTCCCAGTACGTATTACAAACAAGATGTATTTATGGGGCTTTGGAGGGAGGGTATAGCTAACTTAGTTTTCAGTTTCTATTATTTAGTTTGTGATACACGTTTATTACTGAATTAACAAAATTGTATCCTTTACACTGATGGCTAGCTATTCGTAATATTACATTAAAAACTATTTTCAATCAGAAGAAACGCGGAATTTCGCCTTTACGAGATTTTAGTTTAAACAAAAACTTTGAAACAACCAATCTGATGACGTTACATGCGTATATGGTGCAATTAGCGACTGTAATACACGCAGCGCTACAGCACACTGGCAATGTTTTGGTCAGAGTGTCATGACAGCGAGCCACGCCCCCATGACTTCAAAACGTAGTACGGCTGGGATACGTAGCGCCGTCTCCCCTTGTTCTTACCTCCATGAGTAGATGCACTGATAACAGTTTCACCGTCGGCTGTCAACAGCTAGCGTAATGGCGTAGTTACCAGAGCGCCATCTGTGCCTACTCTTTAATAGGGAATGCTCACATCCAGAAGGCTGAGTGTGATGCAGACGTATGAAGCAAGCAGGCAGTCATGCTACGGAGTTGCACTCTTTCTTGCTACACACAACTAGACAAGTTAGAAACGGGTCAGCTTTCTGAGTGGCGGGACGGTCCTTTCGGAGAATTGCCACACAAGTTGGACATGCTGCGTCAGCTCTGCAGCTTTGCTGGTATCAGTGGTCACGTGATAATTCTCACACCTGTAGAATGGGTTCTGGACGTCAAAGCAGCACAAACACCCGCCACGATTGTCGTATTGTAAGGGCAGCAGTGGCAGATCGTACAGCTACCACAGCGTAGATAAGTGGAGTTGTGAGCCCAGACGTGTCAATACGGAACTGTTTCGAACTGGTTATTACCAGTGGGACTACTGGCACGCACACCTCTAGGCCGTCTTCCACTATGTCGCAGCATCGACATGCAGGTTTCAAGTGGTGCCATCAGAGGGTCACTTGGAAGATGGAATGGCACGCCATCGTTTTCAGCGACGAAAGAACATTCTGCCCGCACACAAGTGATGCTTGTTTGCGCGTACGACGTATATCTACATCTACATTTATACTCCGCAAGCCACCCAACGATGTGTGGCGGAGGGCACTTTACGTGCCACTGTCATTACCTCCCTTTCCTGTTCCAGTCGCGTATGCTTCGTGGGAAGAACGACTGCCGGAAAGATGCCGTGCGCGCTCTAATCTCTCTAATTTTACATTCGTGATCTCCTCGGGAGGTATAAGTAGGGGGAAGCAATATATTCGATAACTTATCCAGAAACGCACCCTCTCGAAACCTGGACAGCAAGCTACACAGCAATGCAGAGCGCCTCTCTTGCAGGGTCTGCACTTGAGTTTTCTAAACATCTCCGTAACGCTATCACGCTTACCAAATAACCCTGTGATGAAACGCGCCGCTCTTCTTTGGATCTTCTCTCTGTCAACCCGACCTGGTACGGATCCCACACTGATGAGCAATACTCAAGTGTTGGTCGAACGAGTGTTTTGTAAGCCACGTGGACTACATTTTCTAAGGACTTCCCCAATGAATCTCAACCTGGCACCCGCCATACAAACAATTAATTTTATAGGATCATTTCACTTCAAATCGTTCCGTATGCATACCCCCAGATATTTTACAGAAGTAACTGCTACCAGTGTTTTTTCCGCTATCATATAATCATACAATAAAGGATCCTTCTTTCTATGTATTCGCAATACATTAAATTTGTCTATGCTAAGGGTCAGTTGCCACTCCCTGCACCAAGTGCCTATCCGCTGCAGATCTTCCTGCATATCGCTGCAATTTTCTATTGCTGCAACTTCTCTGTATACTACGGCATCATCCGCGAAAAGCCGCATGGAACTTCCGACACTATCTACTAGCTCATTTATGTATAGTGTGAAAAGCAATGGTCCAATAACACTCCCCTGTGGCACGCCAGAGGTTACTTCAACGTCTGTACACGTCTCTCCATTGAGAACAACATGCTGCGTTCTGTTTGCTAAAAATGTAGATCTGGGGAGTGCTGTTTCGTAGAGTACATACGCCCAAGACATCGTGGCCCCACTACAAGCCTTAGAGCCTTAGCATTCGGTATTTGCAGAATGTTGTTAGATCAGTTCTTTTGCCGTTCTTGCAGCAGAAAAGTGATATGTTGCTCCGACAGGATAGTGCCCGCCCAAACATTGTCCGTGAAACTCAACGTTTTCTACAATTTTGGTATACATTTTTGGAATACAGTGATCAATAATTTTATTTTGACTAAAGTTCAGTCTTGATCACACCATTTATGTTTCAATGATATAGGTAACCGGTTTCGGTTATTTTTACATAACCATCATCAGACCCATGGCTCCCTTAGGATGGTAGGCGGAGCTCTCCTCAGCTGCTACGAAGTCAACTGATGCAGCTGAGGAGAGCTCCGTCTACCATCCTAAGGGAGCCATGGGTCTGATGATGGTTATGTAAAAATAACCGTAACCGGTTACCTATATCATTGAAACATAAATGGTGTGATCAAGACTGAACTTTAGTCAAAATATCAACTTCTTCTGCTAGACGTGCAGCAACTTCAATGGCCAGCACAATTACCGGACTTACCTACAGTCGAGCACCTGTGGGATCTGATGGGACGAGAAGTGATTCGTGCGCATGTCAACCAACAACTATTACAGAACTACATGAATAGGTCGAGCAGGTGTCGAATAACACATCCCAGGACAGTATCCGCCATCTGTACGTGCGACTCGATGCCAGGGTCAGACCATGATTTACTGCCCTGGGATACTACACCATTCACTAATACGGGAGTTTCAGCATGGGTCGATAGTTGTTACCTCAGAACCGCTTGTACTGTTGATCCGTAAATGTAATCATTTCATGTACTCCATATTTACTATGTTGTTGTTGTGGTCTTCAGTCCTGAGACTGGTTTGATACAGCTCTCCATGCTACTCTATCCTGTGCAAGCTTCTTCATCTCCCAGTACCTACTGCAGCCTACATCCTTCTGATTATAGAAAGAAAATTAGTACACCCGAAACGATATTTACTATTGCAGCAATAAATCTTGAATGTATTAGTAACCTCTAAAAGGATATACTAATTTTTTTCTACTAGTGTATTTTGTGCGGCGATGGTTCTAAACAACACTGGTAGACATCAAAATTACAGAACCAGCAAGCATAGCAGCTAACTAATTTTTACTTACTGTGTACATACGGTATGATAAAAACAATACGTCCTAATTGTACATGGGGAGATATTCTGTACACACAGCTGTCACCCCTGGCAAGATAAACGGCTCTAATCTGACTGGGCGTCAAGCTGCAGTGAGCTTGGATGACATAATCCGACATGTTATTCCACGCTGCTTCAAATCTAAACCATAGTTCATCATTAGTGTCCGCCGCCTTACCTGAGTGGCACCTAACGTGCCGTCGACTAAAAGGACTCGCAATTCGACGGCCGAACTTCCCCAGGTGGGGTCTCCCGGCCATCACTGCCGTATTGTCGTTTCATCAACAGCAGCGGCTCACGAGTGGTGGCTTATCAGTCCCACACCACCGAGCGAGGTGGCGCAGTGGTTAGCACACTGGACTCGCATTCGGGAGGACGACGGTTCAATCCCCCGTCCGGCCATCCTGATTAAGTTTTCCGTTACTTCCCTAAATCGCTCCAGGCAAATGCCGGGATGGTTCCTTTGAAAGGGCACGGCCGACTTCCTTTCCCGTCCTTCCCTAATCCGATGAGACCGATGACCTCGCTGTTTGGTCTCTCTCCCCAAACAATCCAATCCAATCAGTTCCACTTCGACACTTGGCCAGATGTTTTCAGTGGATCAAAGATCTGGAGAACATGCTGGTCAAGGCGATAGTCCAATCAATACCATTTGCACAGAGGTACACCACCAGTCAAAAGTTTTCGATCGTCTGCCACAGTCATAGATTTGTGATTAAAGCTGGGCTTTCGTTTTGAATATTCTATTTCAACTCTGTTTTGGTAATAAAACCAGTATAAACATGTAATAACTCTGCGCCTCTGTTGAGTATTTGAATGGCGATGTGCCTTTACCTAAGACGGTTCATTAAAATAGGCTTTCTTCCTTCAGCTATCTATGTAACAATCAAGTTTACAGTACATTGTGAGCATCTAGAAGTGTATTTATAAACCTGATCACGTTCATACCATATTACTTCACAATGAGACATACGCGTCTACAACATCTACATTATTGGTCCGCAATTCACAATCCAATTAAGAGCTTGGCAGAGGGTTCATCGAACCACCTTCAAGCTGTTTTCCTACCGTTCCACTCTCGAACAGCGCGCGGTAAAATATACACTTAAATCCTTCCGTGCGAGCTCTGATTTCTCATATTTTATTTGATGATCGTTCCGCCGTATGATGGCTGGCGCGAACAAAATATTTTCACACTCTCAGGAGAAACTTCGTGATTTGAAATTTCATGAGTAGATATTGCCGCAACGAAAAAGCCTTTGTTTTGGTGAATGCTACCGCAATTTGCGCTCTTTTTCCTATTTCGCGACGATATAGAACCATCTGCCATTCTTTGAACCTTTTCGATGTCCTGCGCCAGTCCTACCTGATGCAGATCCCACACTGCGCAGCAGTAATCCAGAAGAGAGTGGACAAGCGTAGTGTAAGCAGTCTCTTTAGCAGCGCTGTTGCATGTTTTGTGTGTTCTGCCAACAACACACAGTGTCTTGGTTTGCATTCTCCACAACATTATCTACGTGATTGTTCCAATTAAAGTTATCCGTAACTGCAATCCTTAAGTATTTAGTTGAACTTACAGCCTTTAGATGTGTGTGCTTTCTACTGTAACCGAAATTTAGCGGATTCCTTCTGTAGTACTCACGTGGATGACTTCACATTATCATTATTTACACTCAATTGTCACTTTCACACCATACCTATATCTTTGCCTAAACTGTTCTGCAATTTATTTTGATCATCTGATGACTTTACGGGACGGTAAATCACAGCATCATATGCAAACAATCTAAGACGGCTGCTCATATTGTCTCCTAAATCGTTCATGTAGATCAAGAACAGCAGAGGGCCTATAACAGTTCCTTTGGGAACGTCGGATATCACTTCTGCTTTACTTGATAATATCCCTAGTACTTTTATCTTTCTGACAGGAAATTCGAATACAGTCACACAACTGAGACGATACTCAATGGGCACGCAATCTGACCAGAAGCTGCTTCTGAGAAACGGTGAGAAAAGCCTATTGGAAACCTAAAAATACGGAATCAGTTTGACATCCACAGTCGAAAGCACTCATTACTTCGTGAGACTAAAGAGCTAGTTGTGTTTCAGAACAACGATATTTTCTGAATTCGTGATTGCTGTTCGACAATAAATCGTCTTCTTCGAGGTAACTCAATGTTCGAATACAGTATATGCTCCAAATTCCTACTGCAATTGTCTGCTGTAATGCAGCAGATTACACCTATTTCGATTCTTGGATGTTGGTGTGGCTTGTGCATCTTTCCAGCCTCCAAACAGTTATCTTACGACGAGCGAGCGGTTGTATACGAATGCTAAATATGGAGTTATTGTATCAGCATTTTCTGAAAGGAACCTGACTGATATTTAATCTGGACAGCCGACCTTGCCTTTATTAAGTGGTTTAAGCTACTTCGCTACACAGAGGATATCTACTTCTAAGTTACTCATGTTCGTAGTTTTCTTGAGTCAAATTTTGGAATATTTACTTCGTCTTCTCTGGTGAAGGACTTTCGCAAAACAGTATTAACAGCTTGCATTAGTGGCAGTGTCGTCCGAGATTGTGTCTTTCTGCTGGTGTACTTCACATACAGCCAGAATCTCTTTGGATTTTCTGCCAGATTTCGAAACAGATTTTAGCTAAGGAAACTATTAAAAGCATTTCCCGTTGAAGTTCGCCCTGAATTTCGAGCTCCTGTAAAAAAGCAGATTGAAATTGAAAAACGTTCCGTAAGTACCAGGTGATCAAACAGTCAGTATAAATTTGAAAACTGAATAAATCACGGAATAATGTATACAGAGAGGTACAAATTGACACACATGCTTGGAATGACATTGGGTTTTATTAGAACCAAAAAAATACAAAAGTTCAAAAAATGTCCGACAGATGGCGCTTCATCTGCTCAGAATAGCAATAATTAGCATAACAAAGTAGGACAAAGCAAGGATGATGTTCTTTACAGGAAATGCTCAGTATGTCCACCACCATTCCTCAACAATAGCTGTGGGCGAGGAATAATGTTGTGAACAGCACTGTAAAGCATGTCCGGAGTTATGGTGAGGCATTGGCGTCGGATGTTGTCTTTCAGCATCCCTAGAGATGTCGGTCGATCACGATACACTTGCGACTTCAGGTAACCCCAAAGCCAATAGTCGCACGGGCTGAGGTCTGGGGATCTGGGAGGCCAGGCATGACAAAAGTGGCGGCTGAGCACACGATCATCACCAAATGACGCGCGCAAGAGATCTTTCACCCGTCTAGCAAATATGGGGTGGAGCGCCATCCTGCATAAACATCGTACGTTCCAGCAGGTGTTTATCAGCTAGCCTGGGGATGATGCGATTCTGTAACATATCGGCGTACCTCTCACTCGTCACGGTAGCAGTTACAAAACCAGAATCACGCATTTCCTCGAAGAAAAAAGGCCCGATAACGGTAGATGTGGTAAATCCAACCCATACCGTGACTTTCTCGTCGTGCAATGGATTTTTCACGAAAGTTCTAGGATTGTCGGTAGCCCAAATTCTGCAGTTGTGGGCGTTGACAGACCCTCGGAGCGTGAAATGAGCTTCGTCGGTCCACAACACGCTACCCAACCAATCGTCATCTTCCGCCATCTTTTGAAACGCCCACACCGCAAAAGCCCTCCGCTTCAATAAATCGCCAGGTAACAGTTCATGATGCCGATGGATTTTGTACAGATAGCACCGGAGGGTACTCCTAAGTGCCAACCAAGCAGTAGTGCGACTGCACGAGCGCTGACTTCCCCGTGCATAGACGAACCCGCTACAGTCTCCATTTCTTCCTGAACTGTCTCAACAGCATTACGCCTTGTGCTCGGTCGGCCACTACGGGGTGTATCGTCTAAACAACCCGTGGCTTCGAACTTCGAAATTCTCGCCACATCTGCATTTGTCAACGGACCTTTACACATTCGAATCTCTTTCCTATTGCGATAGGATCGTAACGCTGAACAAGCACATTACCCATTCTGATAATACAGCTTCACTAAAAGCGCCTTTTCAGGTAACATCAACATGCTGCGACTGCTGGCGCATCTGATTCTCTCTTAATTACAGCTCCTTTTATACACGATTGTCATGTGCAGTCACTGACGTTTTGCTGTCCAGCGCCATCTGTCGGACATTTTGTGAACTTTTTTTTTTGTTCTAATAAAACCCCATGTCATTCCAAGCCAATGGCTCTGAGCACTATGGGACTTAACTTCTAAGGTCATCAGTCCCCTAGAACTTAGAACCACTTAAACCTAACTAACCTAAGGACATCACACACATACATGCCCGAGGCAGGGTTCGAACCTGCGACCGTAGCGGTCGCGCGGTTCCAGACTGTAGCGCCTAGAACCGCTCGGCCACCCTGGCCGGCCATTCCAAGCATGTGTGTCAATTTTTAACCTCTCTATCTACATTATTCCGTGGTTCATTAAGTTTTAAAATTTATACTGACTTTTTGATCACCCGGTATATATCGGTATTAGCGTGCCTATTCTAGTACGACAATAGCAACAAAAGTTGGAATAGCCAATTTCCAGGGCCGTATGTATTTTTGCGGTTCAATCATGCAAACTGATGGGGGTGCAAGTGTTTCATCGGTCTAGAAGACCCCGAGTACATTCGTACAGGGAAGATCAGTTCATATGTGTTCAGAGTAAACGTCGGAGGACGCGCACTGCAGCAGAAATTTGCGAGGAAGTAAATAATATGCGAGCCGTTCCAGCGTTCCAACAATGTAATGCCGTCTACATCTACATCTACATCTATACTCCGCGAGCCACCTTACGTTGTGTGGCGGAGGGTACTTATTGTACCACTATCTGATCCCCCCTTCCCTGTTCCATTCACGAATTGTGCGTGGGAAGAACGACTGCTTGTAAGTCTCCGTATTTGCTCTAATTTCTCGGATCTTTTCGTTGTGATCATTACGCGAGATATATGTGGGCGGTAGTAATATGTTGCCCATCTCTTCCCGGAATGTGCTCTCTCGTAATTTCGATAATAAACCTCTCCGTATTGCGTAACGCCTTTCTTGAAGTGTCCGCCACTGGAGCTTGTTCAGCATCTCCGTAACGCTCTCGCGCTGACTAAATGTCCCCATGACGAATCGCGCTGCTTTTCGCTGGATCATGTCTATCTCTTCTATTAATCCAACCTGGTAAGGGTCCCATACTGATGAGCAATACTCAAGAATCGGACGAACAAGCGTTTTGTAAGCTACTTCTTTCGTCGATGAGTCACATTTTCTTAGAATTCTTCCTATGAATCTCAACCTGGCGCCTGCTTTTCCCACTATTTGTTTTATGTGATCATTCCACTTCAGATCGCTCCGGATAGTAACTCCTAAGTATTTTACGGTCGTTACCGCTTCCAATGATTTATCACCTATGGCATAATCGTACTGGAATGGATTTCTGCCCCTATGTATGCGCATTATATTACATTTATCTACGTTTAGGGAAAGCTGCCAGCTGTCGCACCATTCATTAATCCTCTGCAGGTCTTCCTGGAGTACGTACGAGTCTTCTGATGTTGCTACTTTCTTGTAGACAACCGTGTCATCTGCAAATAGCCTCACGGAGCTACCGATGTTGTCAACTAAGTCATTTATGTATATTGTAAACAATAAAGGTCCTATCACGCTTCCTTGCGGTACTCCCGAAATTACCTCTACATCTGCAGATTTTGAACCGTTAAGAATGACATGTTGTGTTCTTTCTTCTAGGAAATCCTGAATCCAATCACAAACCTGGTCCGATATTCCGTAAGCTCGTATTTTTTTCACTAAACGTAAGTGCGGAACCGTATCAAATGCCTTCCTGAAGTCCAGGAATACGGCATCAATCTGCTCGCCAGTGTCTACGGCACTGTGAATTTCTTGGACAGATAGGGCGAGCTGAGTTTCACATGATCTCTGTTTGCGGAATCCATGTTGGTTATGATGAAGGAGATTTGTATTATCTAAGAACGTCATAATACGAGAACATAAAACATGTTCCATTATTCTACAACAGATTGACGTAAGCGAAATAGGCCTATAATTATTCGCATCTGATTTATGACCCTTCTTGAAAATGGGAACGACCTGCGCTTTCTTCCAGTCGCTAGGTACTTTACGTTCTTCCAGAGATCTACGATAAATTGCTGATAGAAAGGGGGCAAGTTCTTTAGCATAATCACTGTAGAATCTTACGGGTATCTCGTCTGGTCCGGATGCTTTTCCGCTACTAAGTGATAGCAGTTGTTTTTCAATTCCGATATCGTTTATTTCAATATTTTCCATTTTGGCGTCCGTGCGAGGGCTGAAGTCAGGGACCGTGTTACGATTTTCCGCAGTGAAACAGTTTCGGAACACTGAATTCAGTATTTCTGCCTTTCTACGGTCGTCCTCTGTTTCGGTGCCATCGTGGTCAACGAGTGACTGAATAGGGGATTTAGATCCGCTTACCGATTTTACATATGACCAAAACTTTTTAGGGTTCTTGTTTAGATTGTTTGCCAATGTTTTATGTTCGAATTCGTTGAATGCTTCTCTCATTGCTCTCTTTACGCTCTTTTTCGCTTCGTTCAGCTTTTCCTTATCAGCTATGATTCGACTACTCTTAAACCTATGATGAAGCTTTCTTTGTTTCCGTAGTACCTTTCGTACATGATTGTTTTACCACGGTGGATCTTTCCCCTCGCTTTGGACCTTAGTCGGTACGAACTTATCTAAGGCGTACTGGACGATGTTTCTGAATTTTTTCCATTTTTGTTCCACATCCTCTTCCTCAGAAATGAACGTTTGATGGTGGTCACTCAGATATTCTGCGATTTGTGCCCTATCACTCTTGTTAAGCAAATATATTTTCCTTCCTTTCTTGGCATTTCTTATTACACTTGTAGTCATTGATGCAACCACTGACTTATGATCACTGATACCCTCTTCTACATTCACGGAGTCGAAAAGTTCCGGTCTATTTGTTGCTATGAGGTCTAAAACGTTAGCTTCACGAGTTGGTTCTCTAACTATCTGCCCGAAGTAATTCTCGGACAAGGCAGTCAGGATAATGTCACAAGAGTCTCTGTCCCTGGCTCCAGTTCTGATTGTGTGACTATCCCATTCTATACCTGGTAGATTGAAGTCTCCCCCTATTACAATAGTATGATCACGAAACTTCTTCACGACGTTCTGCAGGTTCTCTCTGAGGCGCTCAACTACTACGGTTGCTGATGCAGGTGGTCTATAGAAGCATCCGACTATCATATCTGACCCACCTTTGATACTTAACTTAACCCAGATTATTTCACATTCGCATTCGCTAATAACTTCACTGGATATTATTGAATTCTTTACTGCTATAAATACTCCTCCACCATTGGCGTTTATCCTATCCTTGCGGTATATATTCCATTCTGTGTCTAGGATTTCGTTACTGTTCACTTCCGGTTTTAACCAACTTTCCGTTCCTAATACTATATGCGCACTATTTCCTTCAATAAGCGATACTAATTCAGGAACCTTGCCCTGGATACTCCTGCAGTTTACCAATATTACGTTAACTTTTCCTGTTTTTGGTCTCTGAGGACGGACGTTCTTTATCAACGATGCTGATGTTCTCTCTGGTAAGCCGTCAGGTATTTTATCGTTTCGCCCAAGGGGGGGTCCCTCTAACCTAAAAAACCCCCGTGTGCACGCCACACGTACTCTGCTACCCTAGTAGCTGCTTCCGGTGTGTAGTGCACGCCTGACCTGTCTAGGGGGGCCCTACAGTTCTCCACCCAATAACGGAGGTCGATGAATTTGCAACCATTATAGTCGCAGAGTCGTCTGAGCCTCTGGTTTAGACCCTCCACACGGCTCCAAACCAGAGGACCGCGATCGACTCTGGGCACTATGCTGCAGATATTAAGCTCAGCTTGCACTCCGCGTGCGATGCTGGTTGTCTTCACCAAATCAGCCAGCCGCCGGAAGGAACCAAGGATGGCCTCAGAACCCAAGCGGCAGGCGTCATTCGTTCCGACATGTGCTACTATCTTCAGCCGGTCACACCCAGTGCGTTCAATAGCTGCCGGAAGGGCCTCCTCCACATTACGGACGAGACCCCCCCGGCAAGCACACCGAGTGCACACTGGCATTCTTCCCCGACCTACCCGTCTTCGCGAACAAGATTTAAGAAGGGCATTGCGGCAAAAATATCTTTATTACTCAAACAAAATAAGGTGAAAAGATTGCAATGCGTACAGCAACATAAAAACTGGAGCGTACAGAAAAGGTCGGAGGTGTTATTCGCGTACGAATCTAAGTCTGAAGTATTCTGTAGCCATTGCCGAATATTAAACGACTTCGTGAAGAACGTACATAGAGCCAGTGTGTGACGCCAACGATGAAGCATGTTGGAGGGTCGACCATGGTGTGGGACTGTTTTTCAGGTGATAAGGCCGGTGGTCTAGCGTGAATTAGTGGAATATTAAAGAAGAAATAATATCACAGGGTACTCGCCAAAAAAGCAGTTCGATCTGGTAGGAGACTTACTGGTCGTGGGTTTATTTTGCAGCAGGAAGTTGTGCAGAAGTTATGTCAATATAAAAGAGAAATGTAGGGAAGAGTATGATTCGGCGAAGTCTGTCCGCTAGCTAAAATCCCATTGAACTCTTATTTGATGGATTTGACAGAGGTCAGAAAACTGAGGTCATCTAATATTGAAGACCGGTAGAATAATTTACGGACTTCCTGCACTGCAATATCCGCAAAAATAGTAAAGAATGTTATCTCCAGAATGCCAAGAGTTTGTGCAGCTGTTCTGAGGGCATAGGATGGATATTTTGAAGAGGCTAAAATCTAAGCCTTAATGTATTGTACTTAATGACAGAGAGAGAGAATATTTATTTTGTTGGTTTCTTTAGCTTGTGTGATGTGTGTACTTTGAAATAAAGCATATAATTTTTATTGTGAACGATAATGCAGCGTAGGTCAGAATAGCACGGAAAACATTTGGTCTTGCGTTATCTCACTGAAAGCTAACGTCAGTAAGACCTCCAAGATGGGGCACAACTGCAGATCTTCAAACGTCAGAATTGTGACAGCTGCTGTTGAATTTACCGTCAATGCGAAACAGAGGCGATTTTGTTGGGTGTCCAAGAGCACCCAACACCAACACGCTAGCTGCTGGTGCCATCTGACGATAGAGAATGCAGTCTGGCAACGGTCGTTCTTCTCGGAGCCAGCACATACGAATATCTCCATTGCGATGCCGTGCGTGGAAAAGGGACTCGTCTGAAAACATGACGTCGTGGAGGGTATTTCCCATTGTAGCAATAATTAGGGCTTCTTCCCGTTCCATTTGTATAAGAGGCGCGGGAAGAATCATTACTTACATGCATCTGTGGGCGACATAGTTACCCAAATCCTTTCTTCACGGTGTCTATTGGAGCAGTACGTAGGTAGATGTAGTACATCCCTAGATTCGTTACACGAAGCCAGTTCCCGAAAATTTTTGTGAATTGACTTTCGAGGAATAGTAGGCGTCTGTCTTCAAGCATCCATCGAATGTTCAAATGTGTGTGAATTCCTAAGGGACCAAACTGCTGAGGTCATCGGTCCCTAGACTTACACACTACTTAAACCAACTTATGCTAAGAACAACAAACACACCCATGTCCGAGGGAGGACTCGAACCTCCGGCGGGAGGGGCCACACGATTAGTGACATAGCGCCTCTAATCATGCGGCCACTCCGCGCGGCAAGCACCTATCAATTTACGTTTTTCGGCATTGGCGTAACACTCTCCCGAGGATCTACAAAGATGTGACCATTCATCCAGCCCTTCTTTGTTAACGCTCAGTATCCTCTGACAGTCTTATTTGGTTCCTCACACTTGAGTTATATTTTACAATGTGTCGTAAGAGTGTTTCTTGGAATGACTGTATTTTTATACGAGGGTCACTCCAAAAGAAATGCACACTATTTTTGTAAAAATACAGTTTTCATTCCGCATGTGTGAAAGTTTTACAGTGTGTAGATACATCCTTCCCGCTTGTTTTCAAACTTAGTTCAACCTGTTCCCGTGAGTGGCGCCGTCACAGCATGTCTTCAAGATGGCTGCTACACTTGACGTTTGTCAGAAGCAACGTGCTGTCATAGAATTCCAGTGTTGTGAAAACTAGACAGTGGGAAACATCCACAAGACGTTGAAAAAGGTGCATGGAGATGCTGCTGTCGATCGCAGTACAGTTAGTCGGTGGGCAAGCAGGTTGCGTGATGAAAGCGGGCACGGCAATATTGAGCATTGTCCTCGCAGCAGCAGGCCTCGTACTGCACACACTCCAGACAATGTGCAGAGTGTTAACTAATTGGTGACTAATGACAGACGCATCACAGTGAACGAATTGTCACGCTACGTCGGGATAGGGGAAGGAAGTGTTTGCAGAATATTGAAAGTGTTGGCGTTAACAAAGTTTTCTGCCAGGTGGGTTCCCAGGATGTTGACAGTGGCTCACAAAGAAACAAGAAAAACGGTATGCAGCGAACTTTTGGAACAGTACGAGAATGATGGAGATGAATGTCTTGGAAGAATTGTGACAGGTGATGAAACATGGCTCCATCGTTTTTCACCAGAGACGAAGAGGCAATCAATAGAGTGGCATCATGCAAATACACCCAAGAAAAAAAAAATCAAAACCACAACTTCTGCTGGGAAAGTTATGGCTACGGTGTTTTTCGATTCCGAAGGACTCTTACTTGTGGACATCATGCCATGTGGAACCACTATAAATTCTGATGCATATGTGACGACACTGAAGAAACTTCAAGCTCGACTGAGTAGTGTTCGACCACATTGGCAAAAGCAGGATGTTTTGCTGTTGCACGACAATGCACGGCCGCATGTCAGTCAAAAAACCATGGAAGCGATCACAAAACTCGGATGGACAACACTGAAACACCCGCCTTACGGTCCTGACTTGGCTCCATGTGACTATCATCTCTTTGGGAAACTGAAAGACTCTCTTCGTGGAACAAGGTTTGAAGATGATGACTCCCTTGTGCACACTGCCAAACAGTGGCTCCAACAGGTTGGTCCAGAATTTTACCGTGCGGGTATACAGGCGCTGGTTCCATGATGGCGTAAGGGGTTGAGAGGGATGGAAATTATGTGGAGAAATGAAAATATTGTTCCTAAAGGATGTATCTACACACTGTAAAACTTTCAGACATGTATAATAAAAGATGGATTTAAAAAAAAATAGTGTGCATTTCTTTTGGAGTGACTCTCGTATAGTATCCTACCTACGAAGCGAAGCCCACTGCCTGATCTATCTGCGTTCGAGCATCTGTGATAGTTCTATGTAACGCCCCTGCAAATTCTTACACGGAGATACTTGTACGTATTGACTGATTCCAGCTGTTGTCAAAGGATACCACATACCTGGTTTTGTGAAGTACAAAATTTTATATTTATGAACATTTAAAGCTAGTTAACGATCGTTGCAATACTTTGAAATCTCAGCCACATCTAACAGAATATTTGTACAGCTTTTCTCAGACAGTACAAAATTACAGATAACTGAATGATTTCCATATAATCTGACACTACTATAAACATTGTTTCTTGGTCATTAATATACAACATGAACAGCAAGAGTACGAATATACTTACCTGCGACAAGCCTGAAGTTACTTCTATGCTTGTCTATAAATATCAGGACAAGATAACGTGCTGCATCCTGCCTACCAAGAAATCCTCCATCCCGTCATACGTTTTGCATAAAACTTCCTACGATCATACTTTCATTAATAAGCGTTGATGTGGTACTGAGCTGCCTTTCGGATGTTACGAAACACTGCATCTATCTGGTTGCCTTGATCCGTGAGTTCTGTTTGCCTTGATCGATGGGTTCCGAAAGTCATGAGAGGGAAGCGAGAGCTCGATTGCATATCACTGATGTTTCTGGAATATGTGCTAATTTGTATGTTCTGTTCGAGATACCTCAATAAGTTTTAGCCGAGATTATGTTCTAAGATTCCACAAAACATGTACGTGAAAGGTAATGGACGGTCATTCTGTGTATCACTTCTGCTACCATTGATCTAGAAGGGAGTGTTCTGTGCTGTCCTTCAACTATTAGGTACCACTTTGTGTTTCAGGAATTTAATGAATACTAACTGACCAAAAATGCGAGCCGGGATGGGTAGCCGCGTGGTCTAGGGCGCCTTCTCACGGTCCGCGCGGCTTCCCGCGTCGGAGGTTCGAGTCCTCCCTCGGGCATTGGTGTGTATGTCGTCCTTAGCGTAAGTTTGTTTAAGTTAGATTAAGTAGTGCGTAGGTTTAGGGACCGATGCCCTCAGCCGTTTGGTCCCATAAGACCTTACCACAAATTCCCATTTACCAAAAACGTGAAGCAAACAGAAGAGAGGAGAAAACGAAATGGCATTTCACGTGTTCACAGCGTATGTCATGCTATTTCTCCGATTACAAAACCGAATCTAATTTATAAAGAACTTGTCAGTATCAGCCCAACTATCAGTATTACGTTGCATGTCCTTTGTCCTGGATGGATGCACTGACTCGGTTGGGACGGGTGCATGTGTCCTATCCCGACGTAAGCTAGCCGACAGCTATTCTACCAGATGCTTGATAATCTGTACACTGGCAATGGGGCAGAGCTGACGTCCGAACTGATTCCACACACGTTCTGTCGCTGACGAATATTGCAATCTTGTTGGCCCAGGAGTACCTCACCATCAAGCAGGCAGTTTACAGACACAAGTGCCAAGTGTGTGTCACCTCCCCCTCACTTATCGACCTTAATGACAGTGAAAAATTAAACCGAGTGTACCTAATGGAAACTTGGGAAAAGCAATCGTCACCGAAGTTAAGTTGTCGGTAAAGAGGGAGGAAAGGGTTACATCTAAATGAAAGAAAAAATGCAAATGAAACTGGTGGAAATTAATTTTGGAAAGGGGTAAAGTTAATAAAGAAAGTAAATGTGCGGCCGTTACGTTAACAGTTAACTAGCGGTAATTAGATATTTGAGATTTGTGGGGAAATACGGTCGCCAGTCCTAAGGACAATTACTATAGTAACTGAAAAAGAAAGGTTATTACACATATATTTAGCACTAGAAGCGTGGCAACTGAAGGTTGACATGTGTCGTGTGAAAACTGAAAGTTTGTCAGAAGTAATAAATTTCGCTACATTCTGACTTAATTTAGCAAAAGAATTAATAAAACCGGAAAATCGAAAGTTAATTTAGTGACTGAAGTTTATAGTGAGCTTTCTTTCTGAAGCACATAGAAATTCAGTAAAATACGGTTAGTCTTGGACTACCTCAACAATCATTTCAAAATCTACTTGAATCTACGCAATTTAGAAATAAGAGATTTAACTTTGAACTTGAATTAAATGATTCTGAACAATTAACAATAGTAAAATTTAGTACGTACCAAGCTGAGCTGTAGTCACATGTAAGCTAAAATATGGTAACAAAACTCGCACTCATAATTTGTGCTTGTGTAATCTAAATATTGTAGCCAGCTATGAATACTTTAACTGAACTTTGAAATTAAAGCAGTGAAATAGAATAATATTGCTTTAATGCTGGCGTTTGAATTTCAACGACACTCGGGTTCATTCCGGAAAAGGAAGGGACCATGCTTGGTAATGCAATTGGGACAATGAGCAACAAATGTTCATGCTACGTTGTTGTAATTTTGTGATTTGAACAGTTTTAAAAGCTGAGGTCTGCCATACAGTTCTAAAACTTTACGTGCTTCCAGTCTTCCTTGTTGGTTGATTGAAGGTTTGAAGCCGTCGATCGAGGAGGTGGCGACAGTCACTCATTGTCGGCCGTCGCTGTTGCAGCAGCTGGATGTTGGCGCGCCTCCTCCTCGACACGGTCACCAGGCGAAACGGGCTCTTGATGCGCGCCAGCTAATGCTTCCCGTCCGCGGCACCGTTTCAGAAACTATCATAGCAAGTCGAGCGCAATTACATGCTGCCAAACCCCGAAAGCGCGGCTACTCGCGGGAGCGTCACACAACACACCTGCTCCACTGCACTACCCCAGCCGACAACCCTGCCCGCGCTCCACGCGGCAGAGTTAACACTACCAAAGATCCTAAAAACTTTCGTTCTTCACACGACCTATCGATGTATTCGTTCGATAGCATAGTTGTCCCTAGGCAAGACTCAGCGTAAAATACAAATAATATTCACAAAACAAACCAATTAGACATCGACATAAATGCATATATATATATATACAAATAGTAAAACAATTACAATATACAAAGACACAGAAATGTTATATATTGGGGTAACAAAATAAGGAAAAATTTTATAGTACAATAGATGGAAATAGGAGGATATGCATTTCCGGCGTTACATGTGGACGAGCAATGTCCTGTTGAAAAACGCCACAGCGATAATGTCTCATGAAGAGTAGCTCAGGAGGCCGCAGGATGTCATTGACGTGCTATTGTGCCATCATGTTCGCCTCAGGCAGTACCAGCCCTGACTGAACATGCCCGATGCCTCCTCACACAACGACGTTAGTAGTAACACCACTGTGCCTCCACAAACCATTGGAAGAATAGTTCCTGTAGCCAGGTCGATGCCACACTAGCCGACAATGGTCATCCATGGTGGTGAAGAATCGCGATTCGTAATTGAACAAAATGGCCATTCATCAGTAGTCAATGCTTCCAGTGACGGCACCGCTCCAAACGCAGTCCTTTGTGCTGTGGTGTTAACATCAGCCTCTGCATGGAATTTTATGCTTTTCTCTGGCTGGACCTGGTCTTCGACCGATGGTGCGACGAGACACAAAATATTGCAGGGAAGCGCATATCTGAACGGATGACGATGGGCTTTGTTCAAAATACGGCGATCCTACCTTGCGGTGGTCAGACGTGGTCGACATGACCATTCACAATGAGTATGCCGGCCTTCACGTTTCCATGCCGTCCAACATCAGGTCGCTATCACGACTGATCTCACGGATCTGTACACTGCAAAAATCGACCAGCGAAGCAATCGAGCCCCACAATAAGGGCCCCATAAAATTCAGTTAGATGCTGATAACCCTTTCTCACACTTTTATGCGGGATGTCCGTGTCCTTCATAATGATCACTGAACATCGACGCTGTTCACGCCCATTGTGTACCCTGCCAGGCCTGGTAACAATCCTAAACACAAACAATAGTAATGTCCTCTGGAGCCTATTGTACCTGTTAAAGAGAAGTGCGACTTCAGTCATTACATACCCATCGACACTGTGTACGTGTGCAAAGTTACATTGAGATCTTATCGCGTCTTCTAACTGCTTCATTTTTTTAGGTAGTTCGGTTAAGGAAAGGAACTAATTCAATCTCATACGGCTATTTGGAAAACAAGGTCCGATCGGTCGCGAAATGGAAATAACAGAGAAAATCAAAGATTTTTTATATGCAACAGTTACCTACACCTTCCAGATACTTGTTTTCGTAGTAGCGACTCCGACTGAAAATTTGTTGTAGCATTGTACCAGCTTCCCAAAAGCTTCATATAGAAAGCAGCCACCACTGCTTACTGCCATTTCCGCACTGGACTACAGCTTTGTCTGAGCAGACTGTTGTCTTCATAACCAGCGATTGATGTGAGCAGAAATAAAAATCAGAGCCAAGTTCAAGATGCATGGTGGGTGATAAAACACTTCCCACGGAAAACGTTGCAGGAGCGTCCTACACTACTGGCCATTAAAATTGCTACACCACGCCAAATTTAACCGATAGGAAGAAGATGCTGTGATATGGAAGTGATTAGCTTTTCAGAGCATTCACACAAGGTTGGCGCCGGTTGTGACACCTACAACGTGCTGACATGAGGAAAATTTCCAACCGATTTCTCATACACAAACAGCAGTTGACCGGTGTTCCCTGGTGAAACGTTGTTGTGATGCCTCGTGTTAGGAGGAGAAATGCGTACCATCACGTTTCCGACTTTGATAAAGGTGGGATTGTAGCCTATCGTGATTGCGGTTTATCGTATTGCAACATTGGTGCTAGCGTTGATCGAGATCCAACGACTGTTAGCAGAATATGGAATCGGTGGGTTCAGGAGGGTAATACGTAACGCCGTGCTGGACCCCAACTTCCTCGTATCAATAGAAGTCGAGATGACACTCGTCTTATCCACATGGCTGTAACGGATCGTGCAGCCACGTCTCGATCCCTGAGTCAACAGATGAGGACGTTTGCAAGACAACAACCATCTGCACGAACAGTTCGACGACGTTTGCAGCAGCATGGACTATCACCTCGGAGACCATGGCTGCCGTTACCCTCGACGCTGCATCACAGACAGGAGTGCCTGCGGTTGTGTACTCAACGACGAACGTGGGTGCACGAATGGCAAAACGTCATTTTTTCGGATGAATCCAGGTTCTGTTTACAGCATCCGTGTTTAGCGACATCGCGGTGAACGCACATTGGAAGCGTATATTCATCATCACCATACTGGCGTACCAACCGGCGTGATGGTGTGGGGTGCCATTGGTTACACGTCTCTGTCACCTCTTGTTCGCATTGACGGCACTTTGAACAGTGGACATTTCAGATGTGTTACGACCCGTGGCTCTCCCCTTAATCCAATCCCTGCGAAACCCTTCATTTCAGTAGGACAATGCACGACCGCATGTTGCAGGTCTTGTACGGGCCCTTCTGAATACAGAAAATGTTCGACTGCTAACCTGGCCAGCACATTCTCCAGATCTCTCACCAACTGAAAACGTCTGGTTAATGGTGGCCGAACAACTGGCTCGTCACAATACGCCAGTCACTACTCTTAATGAACTGTGGTATCGTGTTGAAGCTGCATGGGCAGCTGTACCTGTACACGCCATCCAAGCTCTGTTTGATTCAATGCCCAGGCGTAACAAGGCCGTTATGACGGCCAGAGGTGGCTGTTCTGGGTACTGATTTTTCGGAATCTATGCACCCAAATTGCGTGAAAACGTAATCACACGTCTGTTCTAGTATAATATATCTGTCCAATGAATACCTGTTTATCATCTGCATTTCTTCTTGGTGTAGCAATTTTAATGGCCAGTAGTGTAGTTGTCTAAGCAGTTTACGGCTGAGAATTGTCATGAAGAAGGAAATGCATGGTAGTTTCGTTATGTGGGCTGCATGAAATCAGGCAAAATCCCTTACAGGCACCCATACTTGCGGGGACCCACTATTTTGTAGGCATCTTTACGCGCTCACTGTGCGCTCAGAACTGAAAAGAGCGACGTGGTGCGATGGATGGTCATACTAGAGACGTTGTCCAACACATCTATAAAAGGTTTCATCGGATTTCGACTGTGGTTTTCATTTCGCGATCGATCGGACCTTACTTTCCGAACAGCACTCGTATTATGTGCAGAATGTCATAGATATCCATCGGGTACTGGAGCTTTTTCGATTTGAGCTATTCCAGCAGTTTGTCAACGTCCCTGTGTGGCATGATTCTATTTCGGTTCAGCCACCTCGCAGCGGCTGACAGCGCAGGTACGGGAAGCGTGGCGGCGCGCCGTGATTATGGTGGCGTCAGCGCTGCGGGAGGCGTCAGCAGTCAGGAGTCAGCGGGCAGGCGCCGCTGTGACGGATGGCGCGCTGCCAACCCGACAGCCGACGCAATCTCAGCCGGGCGGCTGACGGGCTCGCCTGCCGCCCCAGCCGGGGGCTCAGAGGCGGCCGCTGCTCCTGCCCGTCTCATTTGGGGAGTTGGCAACAAACCACTAAACCCCCGATTCTATAAGGAAACACCTTCAGCCGTCTGTTCGCTTTACAAATGATATAATCTACACTACTGGCCATTAAAATTGCTATACCAAGAAGAAATGCAGATGATAAACGGGTATTCATTGGATAAATATATTATACTAGAACTCACATGTGATTACATTTTCAAGCAATTTGGGTGCATAGATCCTCAGAAATCAGTACCCACAACAACCACCTCTAGCCGAAATAATGGCCTTGATACGCCTGGGCATTGAGTCAAACAGACCTTGGATGGCGTGTACAGGTTCAGCTGCCCATGCGGCTTCAACACGATACCACAGTTCATCAAGAGTAGTGATCGAATGAAGGGTAGAGCCACGCTGCTGCAAACGTCGAACAGTTCGTGCAGATGGTTGTTGTCTTGCAAACGTCCCCATCTGTTGACTCAGGGATCGAGACGTGGCTGCACCATCCGTTACAGCCATGCGCATAAGATGCCAGTCATCTCGACTGCTAGTGATACGAGGCCGTTGGGATCCAGCACTGCGTTCCGTATTACCCTCCTGAATCCACCGATTCCATATTCTGCCAACAGTCATTGGATCTCGACCAATGCGAGCAGCAATGTCGCGATACGATAAACCGCAATGGCGATAGGCTACAATCCGACCTTTATCAAAGTCGGAAACGTGATGGTACGCACTTCTCCTCCTTACACGAGGCATCACAACAACGTTTCACCAGGCAGCGCCGGTCAACTGCTGTTTGTGTGTGAGAAATCGGTTGGAAACTTTCCTCATGTCAACACGTTGTAGGTGTCGACACCGGCGCCAACCTTGTGTGAATGCTCTGAAAAGCTAATCATTTGCATATCGCAGCATCTACTTCCTGTCGGTTAAGTTTCGCGTCTGTAGCACGTAATTTTCGTGGTGTAGCAATTTTAATGGACAGTAGTGTATTAAACAAAATATTTGATCAGATAAAAATCTGCAACTGTGTATTTAAAGAATAAAAATCCGCCTCTTTTGCAGTAATTTCGTTAATTTATTCCGCGACCGGTTTAGAAGCTTAAAGCTTCATCTTCAGGTGGCACCCAATAATTATGAGAACATATAGCGCGGACTTCAATGCGTGATGCTTATAACAGTTTCCACAACGAAACTTTGTCTCGAAACTTGGCAGAAAATCCAAAGAGGTACTGGTCGTATGTGAAGTACGTTAGCGGCAAGAAACAACCAATGCCTTCTCTGCGCGATAGCAATGGATATACTATCTAAGACAGTGCTGCCAAAGCAGAGTTACTAAACACAGCCTTCCGAAATGCCCTCACAAAAGAAGACGAAGTAAATATTCCAGAATTCGAATCGAGAACAGCTGACAACTTGAGTAACGTAGAAGTAAATATCCTCGGATCACTTAATAAAACCAAGTCTTCTGGTCCAGACTGTATACCAATTAGGTTCCTTTCGGAGTATGCTGATGCATTAGCTCCATACTGAACAACCATATACAACCGTCCGCTCGACGAAAGATCCGAACCCAAAGACTGGAAAGTTGCACAGCTCACACTAATATTCAAGAAAGGTAGTACGAGTAATCCACTAAATTACAGGCCCATATCTTTAACGTCGATATGCAGCAGGATTTTGAAAAATATATTGTGTTCAAACATTATGAATTACCTCGAAGAAAACTGTCTATTGACAAACAGTCAACATGGGTTTATAAAACATCGTTCCTGTGAAACACAACTATCCCTTTATTCACATGAAGTGTTGAATGCTATTGACAAGGCATTTCAAATCGATTCCGTATTTCAGGATCTCCGGAAGGCTTTTGACACTGTACCACACAAGCGGCTTATAGTGAAATTGCATGCTTATGGAATATCGTCTCAGTTATGTGACTGGATTTGTCATTTCCCGTCAGAGAGGTCACAGTTCGTAGTAACTGACAGAAAGCCATCGAGTAAAACACAAGTGAATTATGGCGTTCCCCAAGGTATTGTTATAGACCCTTTGTTGTTCCTTATCTATACAAACGATTTTAGAGACAATCTGAGCAGCCGTCTTAGGTTGTTTGCAGATGACGCTGTCGTTTATCGACTAATAAAGTCATCAGAATGTCAAAACAAATTGCAAAACGATTTAGAAAAGATATCTGAAGGTGTGAAAATTGGCAGTTGTCCCTGAATAATGAAAAGTGTGAGGTCATTCACATGAATGCTAAAAGGAATTCGTGAAACTTCGTTTACACGATAAATCAGTCTAATCTAAAAGCCGTAAATTCAATTAAATACCTAGGTATTACAATTACGAACAACACAAATTGGAAGGAACACACAGAAAATTTTGCGGGGAAGGCTAACCAAAGACTGTGTTTTATTGGAAGGACACGTAGAAAATGTAACAGATAACAGATCTACTAAGGAGACTGCCTACACTACGCTTGTCCGTCCTCTTTTAGAATACTGTTGCGAGTTGTGGAATCCTTACCAGATAGGACTGAGGGAGTACATCGAGAAAGTTCAAAGAAGGGCAGCACGTTTTGTATTATCGCGCAATATGGGAGAGAGTGTCACAGAAATGATACAAGATTTGGGCTGGACATCATTAAACCAAAGGCGTTTCTATTGTGACGGAATCTTCTCATGAAATTTCAATCGCCAATTTTCTCCTCAGAATGCGAAAATATTTTGTTGACACCGACCTACATAGGGAGAAACGATCACCACGATAAAATAAGGGAAATCATAGCTGGTACGGAAAGATATGGGCGTTCGTTCTTTCCACGCGCTACACGAGATTGGAATAATAGAGAATTGTGAAGGTGGTTGATTGAACCTTCTGCCAGGCACTTAAATGTGATATGCAGAGTATCCATGTAGATGTAGATAAATGTGTGGCGATCGAACCAGTCGTAGGGGATCACAGTAACGCGAGGGAGAGTAGGACCAGCAACTGCAGCGCTCCATTATACTCTCATAAATATTTGGTGGTGCCTGAAGATGAAAATTTAACCTTCGAAACCAGTCGTGGAATAAATTAACAAAATTACTGGTAACTGATGCAGATTATTATTCTATAAATTTGTTAAACTTTAGAAGTTAAGCATGTAAGCGACAAAAGTTTAGATCAGTTTTGAAATTATGTTTACAGTTCGTTGCAAGTCGCCAAGTGCTCTCATTCGCCGAATATAAACATAGGTGACAAAAAGTATGGGTTAGTGATAGCCACACATAAAGCTGGTGGTAGTATCGCGTACACAACGTGTAAAAAGACAGTGTGTTGGTGGAGCAGTTTTTTGTACTCAAGTGATTAATGAGTAAAGGTTTTCGACGCGTGTATGGCCGCAGTATGGGGATTAACGAACTTCGAACGCAGAATGGTCGTTGAAGCTAACGCATGGGGCATCGCATTTCGATCCACAGTGTCAAGAGTGAACCGAGAATACCTCTGACCACAGACAACGCAGTGGCCGACGGCCTTCACTTAACGACCGAGAGCAGCGGCGTTTATGTAGAGTTATCATTTCTAACAGAGAATCAGCACTGCATGAATTAACCGCAAAAATCAATATGGGACGTACGACGAACTTATCCGTTAGGACAGTGCGGCGAAATTTGGAATTAATGGGCTGTGGCCGCAGATGACCGACGCGGGTGCCTTTGCTAACAGCACGACATGGCCTGCATCGCCTCTCCTGGGCTCGTGACCACATCGGTTGGACCCTAGACGACTGGCAAACAGTGGCTTGGTCATGTGGGTCCCGATTTCAATTGGTAAGCTCTGATGGTAGTCTTTGAGCCATGGTCGCAAGTTGACGAGAAGCCACTGTGCAAGCTAGTAGTGGCCTCATAATGTTGTGGGCTGTGTTTGGATGGAATGGAGTGTGACTTCTGGCCCAACTGAAGCGATCGTTGACTGGAAATCATGTTCAGTTGCTTGGAGACCATTTGCAGTCATTCGTGGACTCCATGTCCCCAAACAAATATATCGTGTCACCGGGTCATAATTGTTCACGAGTGGTTTGAAGAACATTCTGGACAGTTGAGTGACATATTTGGCCGTTCAGACCTTCCGACGTGTATCCCACCGTACGTTAATGAGACATAATCGAGAGATCAGTTCGTTCACAAAATGCTGCATCGGAAACGATTTCAGGATTATGGACGGCTGCAGACGCAGCATGGCTCAATATTTCTACACGGGCCCCCCAATAACTTACTGAGTCCATGCCACATGGAGTTGCTGCTCTAAGCCAGGCAAAGGGAGGTCCGTCACTATCTAAATCTACATCATACTCCGCAAAACACCTAATGGTGTGTGGCGGAGGGTACTTTCGGTACCACTATTTGATCCCTCCAACACTGTTCCACTCGTGAATAGTGCGTGGGAAGAATGATTGTCGGTAAGCCTCTGTATTGGCTCCAATTTCTCGAATTTTCTCCTCGTGGTCAATACGCGAGGTGTATGTGAGGGAAAGTAGTATGTTGTCTGGCTCCTTCTGAAAAGTGATGTCCCGAAATTTCAATAGTAAATCTCTCCGTAATGCACAACGCCTCTCTTGTAACGTCTGCCAGTGTTGTTTGTTTAGCATCTCCGTAACGCTCTCTCGCCAGCTAAACGATCCCGTGACGAATCGCGCCGCTCTTCGTTGGATGTCCTCTATCATTTCTACCTGATAAGGATCCCAGGTATATGAACAATACTCAAGAATCTGGTAAACAAGTGCCTTATAAGCCACTTATTTTGTGGATGAGTTACATTTCCTTAAGATTCTTCCGATGAATCTGAGTCTGGTGTCTGCTTTTCCCACTACCTGTTTTATATGGTCATTCCACATAAGGTCGCTCTGGATAGTTACGCCTAGATATTTTACAGCAGACGTTGTCTCCAGCTGTTTGTCATCAATAGTGTAGCTTTACAGTAGTCGATTTCTTTTCCTATGTGTGCGGAATATGTTACATTTATTTACGTTCAGGGTCAACTGCCAGAGTCTGCACCATTCATTAGTTCTCTGCAGGTCGTTTTGCAAATTCTTACTATCTTCTGGCGTTGCTACTTTGGTATAAACAACTGCATCATCTGTGAATAGTCTTAAAGAGCATCTGACGCTTTCTACTAGATCATTTATATATACTATGAGCAGCAACGGTCGTATCACACTTCCCTGTGGTACTACGGATATTACTTTTACATCTGTCGATTTAGTTCCGTAAAGAGCGAAGTGTTGAGTTCTATCTGCAAGAAAGTCTTGAATCCAATCGCAGGCCTGCTCTGATACTCCGTAAGCTCGTATTTTATTCATTAAGCGGCAACGCGGAACGGTGTCAAATGCCTCACTGAAATCAAGGATCAAGGCATCAACCTGAGCGCCGTTGTCCACTGCGCTGTGGATCTCATGGAGGAACAGAGCGATCTGAGTTTTGCAGGATCTCTGTTTGCGGAATCCATGTCGATTTTTGTAGAGGAGATGTTCATTTTTCAAGAACGTCATAATTCTTGAGCATAAAACATGTTCCATAATTTTACAACAGATTGACGTCAATGATATAGGTCTATAATTGCGTGGATCTGTCCTACGGCCTGTCTTAAAAACGGGAATGACCTGACCTTTTTTCCAGTCATTAGATACCTTTCGTTGCTCAAGCGATCTACGATAAATTACTGCTAGAAGTGGAGCAAGTTCTTTCGCATAACCTTTATAGAATCTTATAGGTACCTCATCTGGTGCTGAAGCCTTTCCACGACTAAGCGATTGTAGCTGCTTTTCAATTCCATGATCGGTTATCAAAGCCTCTGCCATTTCGACGTTCGCACGACGATTGAATGGGGGCACAGTGTTTTGATCTTCCGCTGTGAAACAACTTCGGAAGACCGAATTCAGTATTTCGGTCTTCTCTTTGCTATCTTCCGTTTCGGTGCCGGTGTGGTCGCTAAGACAATGAATACAGAACAGAAAACATTAACCTTCGAATCTCGATCATGCGCAACGATTTCATGAGTATTTCCGGTGCCTCACACTGTCACATTGTGGCGATTAAATATTCCTGGTAATTGGAGTAGCTTCTTCGCAGCATATAAGCTTGATAGCGAAATGTTCATCCTCAAGTGCTTCTTGTACTGTGATGTAAAATTGAAGGCACAGGCCATAATTTTCCGGTTTTAATTGTTGCATGAGCTGCAGGCGGTTCAGTTTGAAACGTAACCGAAGTCGTAAAACATTCTACACAGTTTCCTCTGATATTCGTGGCGTAAGCGGACCGTGTTTTTTTTTTCTTTATGCCGTATGAAATCTTACCTCACCTCTCGCGGCACTGGATCGACCGGTACTTCACTGTCTGTTCTGTTTACAGAGCTACCAGTGTCCCTAAATTGTCGGTACCAACGAACAACGCTCCGTTTACATAGCGGATTTTTAAAAAGTTCCCTCCGCTTGCACGCTGCTCTGTTGCAACAGATGAATATCTCGCATATTCCAACACACAGAAACACTTTTCCTGCTTTGTCACCATTTTCTCCAGTCTCTGAGCTTGTAACGCCAACCGGTGGGTACAATGCAAACTCAGCGAGTTTACGGTTCTACTCATGCATCTATCACTTTTGCACATGTAATACTTTGAAAAATATACAGCTTTGAAGACGAACGAATCAGTTATAGTAGCCCTATATTTGACAAGTTTCATTCTGAATTAAAATCCTAATTCTGTTAATAGACATTTGTAAGAAATTCTTCACCGTTCAAACACGAAATGATGAAGCGGTGGTCAAGCGGCACCGGTCGAAGACTGGTTGCAGGTTGTTTTCCGCTGAAAATCGTCGTAACAAAGAGAATGGGCGTCGACTTCGAAACCCGGCCGAAAGCACGGCCTTACACTGAGGTGACAAAAGTCGCGGGATACCTCCCAATATCATATCAGACCTCCTTCTGCCCGGCGTACCACAGAAACTCTACGTTGGAAGTCCTCTACAGAAATATCGAGCCATGCTGCCTCTACAGTCGTCCGAAGTTGCAAAAGTGTTATCGGTGCAGGACTATGTGCACGAACTGACCTCTCGATTATGTCCCACAAACGTTCGATGGGATTCGGATCGGGTGATACGGAAGCCAAATCATTTGCTCGAATTGTCCAGAATGTTCTTCAAATCAGTCCCGAACATTTGTGACCCAGTGACAGGGGGGAAGAGTCATCCATAAAAATTCCATAGTAGTTTGCCGCAGATGGTCTCCACGTAGTCGAACACAGACACTTGCAGTGAATTATCTGTTTAATTGGACCGGAGGACCCAGTCCAGTCCATGCAAATGCAGCCAACACCTTTATGTAGCTACCTCGAGCTAGCACATTGCCTAGTTGACAACTTTGGTCCACGGCTTCGCGAGGTCTGCGCCACATTTTAGTCCTACCATCAACTCTTACCAACTGAAATTGGTACTCATCTGACCAGGCCACGGTTTTACAGTCGTCTACGTTCCAACCGATATGGTCACGAGCCCTGGGGATGCGCTGCAGGCGATGTTGTGCTGTTAGCTAAGGAACTCGCGCCAGTAATCTGCTGCCATAGCCCATTATCGCCCAATTGCGTCGGGCTGTTCTGACGTCTCACGTACCGCACTGATTTCTGCGGTTATTACACGCAGTGTTGCTTGTCTGTTGGCATTGACAACTCTAGGCAAATGCCGTTACTCTCGAGGGGTAAGTAAGACCATCGCCCGGTGCTTTGACCATGGTGAGAAGTAGTGCCTGAAATTTGGGATTCTCGACACACTGTCGTCGCTATGGATCGAGGAATATTGAATTCCCTAACGATGTCCCATTCGTCTAGCTCCAACTACCATTCCACGTTCAAAGCCTGTTAATTACCGTCGTGCAGCCATAATCAGATCGCAAACCTTTTCACATGAATCACCTGCGTACAAATGACAGCTCCGCCATCGCACTGCCCTTTTATACCTTGTGTACGCGATACTACTGCCATCTGTGTTACTGCGATCTGTGTATATACATATCGCAATCCTACGACTTCCGCCGCCTCAGTGTAGCTGCGTGTCGTCTTGCCACTTAACGCCTGCTGAGCAGGCAACCCAAATGACAATGCTGTACCGCATGGAGCCTGTGTGGGCCTTTAGAGTTAGTTAGTTGGTTTGGGGAAGGAGACCAGACAGCGAGGTCATCGGTCTCATCGGATTAAGGAAGGACGGGGAAGGAAGTCGGCCGTGCCCTTTGAAAGGAACCATCCCGGCATTTGCCTGGAGCGATTTAGGGAAATCACGGAAAACCTAAATCAGGATGGCCGGACGCGGGATTGAACCGTCGTCCTCCCGAATGCGAGTCCAGTGTCTAACCACTGCGCCACCTCGCTCGGTGGGCCTTTAGATGCAGCAACACTCGTCTAACACTGCACGAAAACTTCGGCTGTAAACACTGGTAAGGGACAGTCGTTGAGAAACAAAGTTATTGCTTAGAAAACATGGTACGTGATGTACTTCATTCATATTAGTCGACAATTCCACGATAAACCGAGAAATGGCGATTTCAAATTGTCACTAAATGCAAGGATGTGTGCATGTAACTGTCAGAAACATGCCTGCCGGTGCTAGTAACGCGTGCAGTGTTCGCGTCAGCAAAATGCTTTTCAAGGGCGATTCGTAAAAATCATAGGATGACGTGGATAACTACGACTCAGATAAAGATCCTGGATATGTTACTGAGCGCAGATCCGCTCCAAAAGCTGTTGCTAACCACGCCAATGTGAACACTATTTAAGCAAGTAAACAATTTTAAATTGCGTCATTTTTCAGGAATCTACGTTACAGTGTGATGGCAGAAACGTTAAGGGTTACCCTTAACATTATTTATGGTGACAATAAAATTAATTTTACATAGTGCTGAATCACGGAGTAATTCTTAAGGTTGCTATTCTTTATTATTGAAAAATTGGTAATGCAAATGATATTGTCACAAAATTGAACCTATTAATTATTTTTATGTCCATCTTTCTGATTAGAGGTTTGAGGGACTTCGGCTGTTCACTTATGTAATAAAATTTAACAGCTACAGCCGTTCTTCTTATATTATTTATTATATGGCTACCAGTTTCGTTGCTTCAGGCCTGAACGACGCTGAGCGGTTAACTCCAACCGTATACATGATTCATCAGTGGACAACATCTACGAACTGGTTTTCGCAGACTACCTTCTACAAGGATGTTGTCTTCAACCATCAACTAAGTTGGGAATTAACCTTCTCAGCGTCAGTTGAGGCCTGAAGGTGGTGAACTGGAACACTGAAAGTATTAGCCATATAAAAAATAACATCAGAAGGACGGCTACAGGTGTTCCATTTTATTACTTTTAAGTTTCTGTTTCTGTTTCTACGAAGTTTCATAGAAACGTCTCGTTAAGACACTCGACAAGTAAACAATGTTAATTCAAGGCTAACCCATGTTGTATGTTAAAAACTATCTCATTACTCTAGAAACATTTGAACACGGTGACTTCTCTGAATGAAAGAGCCACAATGGATGTATTTGAAATATCTGATTTATAAGATTTTATTGAACTTTTATTTTTCAGTTTCTCAAAACTGCCAACATTTCCCTTGCCACTGTCTACAGCGGAGGTCTTGGTACTGCACTACCACTCATCACTGTCGCCCTCTCGGTACTCTCACACACCTGATACACCACTCACATCCCAGCGTGCGATTTGCTTGGGGGGATGGGGGGGATTTCCCCCCCTCTGCATCAGACCATCCCCTCCTCTGGTTTTAGTTTATGCATCCCAACCTGGGATGTTTATTTCCCACGCACTGGAGTAAGACTTTACATATAATTTAAATTTGTGGAGCCGAACACTGAAAGTTTACTATTAATACTATTAATATTTTTGCTTATTAATTTTGAAAAAGTGTTATGTAGTAGTTAAACATTTCAAAACATTTAGAACTAAATGGCAAGACGACGTACGCCACACTTCCATAGCATGCTACAATGTTGCAAGACGTCGCCCCAGCGTAAACGAGGCTTTACAGCCAGGTCTGTATTGTATGGTGGATGTGATGTGTTGCGTACGAAACTAAAACCTGCAATCAGATCCAAACGTCGTGGAAAACTGTGAAGAGGTGTCATCCTGCAGCAAGATAATGCTCACCCACATTCTGTCAAACGGACAGCAGACGCAATAAAGGAGTTGAGATTCGAGGTGCTGGAACATCCATCAAACATTCCAGACCTGGCTCCAAGCGATTTTCACATGTTTGGACCCTTAATGGAAGCACTACAGGGAAGAAGATTTGAAAGTGATGAAGACGACATTGCTGCGGTGCAAAATTGGTTACAGATGCAACCAATAAACGTATTTTCTGATGAAATAAAAAAACTCGTAAAATGTCGGGAAAACTGCATTGAAGTCCAGGGAGGTTACATATTAAAATAACGCATGTTTCAGTTTTCTGTCATCAGAATAAGTACAGCTTTTTACAAATCTGCCTTTGCTTTTACAATTCCCCTCGTATGCCTGTATGTAGATGATTTTGTAAATAAGCTTTACCTATAATGGTCTTTTAAAGATACAACAAGGGATGGCTTTTCTGATAGTGCATACGCGTGAATAGTGAGTTTCGGCATTAACATCTATTTATAAATAACTGTTTAACCATGGATAACGCCACGGTCGAAGCTAGTAACATATATAATTATACTAACCCCATAAGACATCCCCCCCCCCCCCCCCCCCCCAATGGTAAAAGCACAAATCGCACACTGTCACATCCTCAACCGAGGTCGCTAACGCACACTTACGCAGTGGTGCTTGTTGGAAAAAACTACACCTCCAGTATTTGACTAGCAAGAGGAGGAGAGCTGATGGCGTAAATTTCTTGATAACCAGATTTTGCGCCAACCTCTCAGCAAAATGTCGTGTTGTGAGTGCATGTGACACTCCTGCCAGCCGGTGTGGCCGAGCGGTTCTAGGCGCTTCAGTCTGGAACCGCGCGACCGCTACCGTCGCAGATTCGAATCCTGCCATGGACAGGGATGTGTGTGATGTCCTTAGGTTAGTTAGGTTTAAGTAGTTCTAAGTTCTAGGGGACTGATGACCTCAGATGTTAAGTCCCATATTGCTCAGAGCCATTTGAACCATTTTTGACACTGCTGTCCCTGATCCATCCTCCGGGTGCGGTCCTCTAGCTGCTATTCGAGAACAGTACACTACGTACTGGAATCGGGTTCCACCCCTCCTTCTTTCCATGAACATCAACAACACGAACAGGCCACAACACAGCACAATATGTTCAGTCATTGCAGTCTCTTACAACAGACAGCTCAAATGGTTCAAATGGCTCTGAGCACTATGGGACTTAACTACTGAGGTCATCAGTCCCCTAGAACTTAGAACTACTTAAACCTAACTGACCTAAGGACATCACATACATCCATGCCCGAGGCAGGATTCGAACCTGCGACCGTAGCGGTCGCGCGGTTCCAGTCTGATGCACCTAGAACCGATCGGCCACAGCGGCCGGCAACAGAGAGCTACAACGGAGATACTTGGCGTGTAAACAGCTCATATATCTTCAGTTAAAGAAAGCTCGGCGCCGTGTGTTTTGATTTGTCATCTGACATGCTCTGTTACCAGAAGAAAAACGACTGTATCGGTATGTAACCCAAATATACATGTTAATTGGCGCCAAAAGTGATGATAACCGAACATCATTATTCGCACAGTAACACATTCTTTACAGGTACAAACCACCTAAGGACGGTGGCAGAGCACTCCAGGTGTTTCGCGCAAGAGGCTGTGAATCATGCAGTTTCGGGAGTTCGTGATCTGAAAGTGTCAGGATTACAGAATAATTATTGATCCTGCACTTTGATGAATTAATGAAACACAACACCTCATCTACATGTAACACTACATATTCCATAGGCCACCATACGGTGCAAGGCGAAAGATACCTGGTACCATTGTAGTCACCCCATTTTCTGTTCCACTCACAAATAAAGTATGGAAAGCTGTCGTTTTTCTTATCTTCGCGGCACTTTACGTGAACCGTATGTTGGTGGTAGTAGAATCGTTCTGCAGTAAGCCGCAAATGAGGGTTCTATAAATTTTCTCAAGTGTTTCGCGGAAAGATCGTCGACGTGACTCCAGGAAATCCTATTTGAGCACTGGAACTAGCGTGTTGATCTCAACCTACTGACAACAAATCTAGCAGCACGCCTCCTGAGTTGCTTCGATGTCTTCCTTAAAACCGACCTGGCAAGGATTCCAAGCAGTCGGGCATGATTCAAGAATCTGTCTACCAGTGTCCTGTTCGCGCTCTCCTTTATTGGTGATCCACATTTTATTAGAACTCTCCCAACAAACTGAAGTCGAACATTCGCCTTCCCTAGGAGTACGACCGACCCTACGTAGTCGTTCCATTTCTATCTGCTTTGTAATGTTAGGCCTAGATATTTTATTGAAGTGATTCTGTGAAGCAGCACTCTACTAATACCACATTCGAACATTATAGAACTGTTCCTCGTACTCAGCTGCATTAATCCACAAATTTTCACGTTTACAGCAAGCTACCATTCCTCACACAAAATAGAGACTCTCGCCAAGAAATGTGTCCTCCTACAGTCACTCGACAACGACATTACCTCGTAAACTACAGCGCCATCAGCGAATAGTTTCAGACTGTCCCTTACATCGCTTATCCACAAGGGCATGCTGAAAGTTAACGCCTCCGAGTTTTTAAGTGAAAGCCATTGAAGCTTTTTAAATAAAACAAACATTGTTACGATCAAACGAAAATTCAATCGTCCGGGCATAATTGGGGGTTCTTTGACTGCTCTGTGATTTGGCTCATCTGGACTGCAACTAGAAATATTTGTCATTTTATCATAAAAAGATTTACTGAACTTGATACAATCCTTTGTCACAGCTGTTATTGACTATTAAATCATCGTTTGATGCAATATTTAACAAACTCTTCTCTTGAACTACAATGTTCATCATTTACAAAGGTACTTGAATAACTCTTTAGTACAACTCGATGATGTTGACTGCTTCAGCTGATGTCACAGACTGGGACCGAGTGCTTCCAAGATCGGCTCTATATTGACCTCCGTGCGAGGGCATTGCTGTTCTGCGAGAAAGTGTATGTCCTCTTCAGCCTCTGCCATTCGTCGACGTGGATTGCAGCGAGACGTAGATAATGTTGTGAGGCGGCGGCCACGTATGGCTTTTTCCTAACATTTTTTTAGTCAACGTACAACCATATCACGTGTAAACAATTCAACCCTGCATTCCAGTTTTAATGAGAACATGAAACATGAGTTGTTATGAGGTTTGATGGGTGCTGTAATTAGTTTCATCTTGGTTAAAATATTCTTTAACTTGTTTTCAGTACTACATTCTTTCCTATCTAATATTCCTGCGTGTGGGAACAGTTACGGGAGCTTCGTCTGGGGGCCTCTGAACACGCGGTTCTCATTGGTCTGACACAGGTGGACCTTCATAATGTCCTTTCGACAGGCGTCATCCGGGCGAGACACGAAGAATCTGGAGCTCACAGGACCATGGCTAAGCCGCCTATAGCGAAACAGAAGTGGACGTTTGGTCCCAGTTGTGGCGAAATGCGGACCGCACAATAGTGTACCCAAGAAAGAGTGCAGCGTGAGGCGAGCCATCCCCTTTAGCCACAGCAAAAGTGGAGTGGGGGACAGGTGACCTGCAGAGCAAAATAAACATTCTGCTGGAACGCAGCGGGACACCACTCGCTAGTCAAAAGAATATCGTATCGCAAATAATCCGGTGAATACAGGCTCAGAGTCTTCCGTGAGAACGTAGGCCCCTAAAATTTTCCGTTCCTGTTTCCAGAAATCTTAGAAGTAGAGAGAACGGCCGCCACACCGTGGGAATCGGGCCAGCCGGCCGCTGCTTCGTGCAGAAGTTGCTGATTGCTTGGTCCACAGTCACCATTCTGGTGGGAGGCAAAAGCCATTATTATTCGCTGTAATTGGAAGAGAGTTTTTGGGCTGTCCTACGATTGATTGCGAGGGAGAACGTGAGCGCCGCTCCAAGCTTAGATGGAAAGCCAGAGACGTGAGGAGTGCGGAATATTTTTCCGGGGCGGCAAGTAACTTGGCTGTCCCTGTTGTGAGTCTAAAAGTTTTTCTTTCGGAACGGCATCTGCCACGATGAAGCTCGTAGTCCGCAAGCACCACCTCTGTATGAGAAATCCTGCGCACGCCTCGTGCAACACTTCAGTGAACTTCAGAAGCGCACAGCTTGCCGCTACGCAAGCAATCAAAGGGTGCAAAAGGTTGGGGCCGAAGTCTAGAATTATCTGGATAGTGATCTTTTTGTTAAGCGTTTAAATTCACGAGAATTTCTACAATTTATGCAGTATGAAAATTAAGAGGCACAACACGAGCACTCTTCTTCTGCCTGTCTTCTTGTGAGGGTAAATGGTGAAATGATTACTCATGTCTCCAGAATGAGATTTTCACTCTGCAGCGGAGTGCGTGCTGATATGAAACTTCCTGGTAGATTAAAACATTGTGCCCGACCGAGACTCGAACTCGAGACCTCTGCCTTTCGCGGGCAAGTGCTCTACCAACTGAGCTACCCAAGCACGACTCACGCCCCGTCCTCACAGCTTTACTTCTGCCAGTACTCATGTTACTTATGTTATTAGTCAATGACAGAGACACCGAGGAAGTTATTGATGTTATGGTGTCCTCCTTTACCATAACTTTCTAATAGTGGGTTTGGCATCTGTTTTTGTTTTGTACTCAGTTGTAAATTTATAAACCCTCTCTTTTCGTTTTGTATTCAGTTGTCAATTTATAAACCTTAAATTCGTCCCATTTGTTCAGCGACTCCCGCTAGTGGCCACCATGTATTATCCTACACCAATTCACTTTTGTTTCACTCTCAAATCATTTATTTCACTTAGTGTCTCATTGAATAAATTATTTCTTGCCATGTATGTGAATTTCATTTGGTAGCTGTAAAGAAACGTTTTTACATTGATTGCAACGCCTTTTTTTCATCATAAGACAGCGTCTGTGGCCACAATTAAATCTACACTACTGGCCATTAAAATTGCTACACCAAGAAGAAATGAAGATGATAAACGGGTATTCATTGGAAAAATATATTATACTAGAACTGACATGTGATTACATTTTCACGCGGTTTGGGTGCATAGATCCTGAGAAATCAGTACCCAGAACAACCACCTCTGGCCGTAATAACGGCCTTGATACGCCTGGGCATTGAGTCAAACAGAGTTTGGATGGCGTGGGGGTACAGCTACCCATGCAGCTTCAACACGATATCACAGTTCATCAAGAGTAGTGACTGGCGTATTGTGACGAGCCTGTTGCTCGGCCAACATTGACCAGAAGTTTTCAATTGTTGAGAGATCTGGAGAATGTGCTGGCCAGGGCATCAGTCAAACATTTTCTGTATCCAGAAAGGCCCGTCAGGACCTCAACATGCGGTCGTGCATTATCCTGCTGAAATGTAGGGTTTCGCAGGGATCGAATAAAGGGTAGAGCCACGGGTCGTAACACATCTGAAATGTAACGTCCACTGTTCGAAGTGCCGTCAATGCGAACAAGAGGTGACCGAGACGTGTAACCAATGACACTCCATACCATCACGCCGGGTAATACGCCAGTACGGCGATGACGAATACACGCTTCCAATGTGCGTTCACCGTGATGTCGCCAAACACGGATGCGACCATCATGATGATGTAAACAGAACCTGGATTCATCCGAAAAAATGACGTTTTGCCATTCGTGCAGCCAGGTTCGTCGGTGCGTACACCATCGCAGGCACTCCTATCTCTTATGCAGCGTCAAGGGTAACCGCAGCCATGGTCTCCGAGCTGATAGTCCATGCTGCTGCAAACGTCGTCGAACTGTTCTTGCAGATGGTTGTTGTCTTGAAAACGTCCCCATCTGTTGACTCAGGGATCGAGACGTGGCTGCACGATCCGTTACAGCCATGCGGATAAGATGCCTGTCATCTCGACTGCTAGTGATACGAGGCCTTTGGGATCCAGCACGGCATTCCGTATTACCTTCCTGAACCCACAGATTCCATATTCTGCTAACAGTCATTGGATTTCGACCAACGCGAGCAGCAACGTGGCGATACGATAAACCGCAATCGCGATAGGCTACAATCCGACCTTTATCAAAGCCGGAAACGTGATGGTACGCATTTCTCCTCCTCACATGAGGCATCACAACAACGTTTTACCAGGTAACGCCGGTCAACTGCTGTTTGTGTATGGTAAATTGGTTGGAAACTTTCCTCATGTCAGCACGTTGTAGGCGTCACCACCGGCGCCAACTTTGTGTGAATGCTCTGAAAAGCTAATCATTTACATATCACTGCATGTTTTTTCCTGTCGGTTATATTTCACGTCTGTAGCACGTCATCTTCGTGGTGTATCAATTTTAATGGCCAGTAGTGTAGTACAGTCAGGTGACAGTGAAGTAGAAAAATATAATGAAAACAGAACGCAAACAATTGCAACTTGTATTACGGTAGACAAAAATGTTCTTCATTTTTTTTCCAACTTAACGGATGTAAACACACATTCAGACAACTAGTTAAAGCGCTCAGCACGGAGTGTGACCACCTCTGGGAGCAATACAGGCCTGACAAATGACCGGCATGCTGTGATGTCATCAGTCTCATGTTGAGGCAATAACGCCCATTCTTCCTGCAGCACTGCTCGCAAGTCGTGGAGAGAGGTTGGCGGATGCGGACGTGGTGCAGCCCGGCTCCCCAGTGCATCCCAGACGTGCTCAGCGGGTTTCAAATCGGGAGAGCGAGCCGGCCTCGCCAAGCGCGCAATATCTTTCGTTTCCAAGGAAACATCAACCTCGCGTGCTCTATGAGGTCGAGCATTATTGTCCAGCAACACATTTCTTAACCGGGCACGGACCTTGTCCCACGCACTTAAACCGCGTGAGTCTGAGTCAGACACCTACATGCACATGCGGGGAAGAAGGTTCCCCAGAACACACTGTCTTTTTCTGCGGGCAATACACCAACAATAGACATACATTACACTTAGATTACACAGATACAGACATAGATATGTACACAGCAATAAGAGACGAAGAACAATGGGCACAATTGGTTCAAATGGTTCAAATGGCTCTGAGCACTATGGGACTCAACTGCTGTGGTCGTAAGTCCCCTAGAACTTAGAACTACTTAAACCTAACTAACCTAAGGACATCACACACACCCATGCCCGAGGCAGGATTCTAACCTGCGACCGTAGCGGTCGTGTGGTACCAGACTGGAGCGCCTTTAACCGCTCGGCCACTCCGGCCGGCCGGAACGGGCACAATTAAACGCACTGGCAAACAGTATTTCAAAAACAACACATGAAGAGTATATGCGGACACGACATCACAGACATGCCTATGTGCAGCGTAACAGAAATCTCCAGATGATGGACAGCGATACCCACAGTGACAGCGAAAATAGTGAAAATGAGGAGGAACAGGAGGAGGAAGCTGAGATGTGACAGTAAATAACCAAATTGCTGGCAATCTAGCCAAGAAAACACCAAATGCTGTACAAGGATGCGCACCTAATGTAGTTAATACATAGGATTAGTAACAAATAGGATAAGAAACATTATTTCTCTACTAATAACCATTTGTGTGAGTGTGTGTGACTGCCGGTCAACGGCTTGATGAAATCATTCTGAGGTATTCACCGTCAATCACACTCGGTGATGGTACTAATATATCTCTCATCTATCCTATCTTCTTTTTATATTCTTCTTAAAAACAACAAAATTTTATTTGTATTTCAACCTCAAATTATTGTTATTTTGAATCATTCTTTGTAAATGTTGTAGATAAAACAAAAGGAAAGAAAACTGTAAAAAGATGAAAAACGAAAATTGTAAGATGTACGACCTGTTTTAAACATCAGGTAACAAGTCTATAATTTGGCAATAAATAAATAAATAAAAATAAAAAATAAACACGAAGTCTGGGCTCACAGCACCTCGCAACAACCGCACATGAGGTCACAACATCTCATCACGATACCTGACAGCAGTTAAACATTGCCAATTTAGCCGTAAAATTTCATGAAGGTGTGTTCGGGTGATCAGCATAATCCCTGCCCATACCAGTAGGGATCATCCTCGACATCAGTCTCTTTCTACAGTTGTTGAGTCCATAAATCGGGTTCCACGTTCCATCCAGATGCTAATCCTTCGAGAATCACTGTCCAGACTAAATCGGGACTCATCCGTGAAAAGAACATTGGCCCACTGTCCGATCGTCCAGATGACATGCTGACGACTCCACTCTAGACGTTCCCTTCTGTGAAGACGCGTCAGAGGTACACATGCAGAAGGTCTCCGACAATAAAGGCCACTCTGCTGAAGCCTCGCTACATGTCTAGTGTATTCTGTGAGGTTGAATGCCAGTTACCGTGTAGTACTAAGGCGGTACCGTCGTGCCCTTACAGCCAAATAAGAGGTCTCTCTTTATCATGTTACACGTGGTGGGCACCGCCCTAGTCTTCGGGATACTGTTTCGATCTCTATAATCTGTCACCATATCCAAAAACAACAGAACGTTTCATGGTAAACCATCGGGCCACATCAGTTTGCGTCTGTCCTGCTTCCATTCTTCCCATGGCCGTCCACCGCAGAGAGCCTGGTAGGCGTCTTCTCCGTGCCATACTGCACGGTCTGTGACTGTACAAAGCGATTGTGGATGTGGAACTACCCAGCAAACATTATCCCGTTTCATAGCTGCCCTGCCGTTATTCATGGCGTGGTTATCCGTTGACCAGAATGCCATCTCCCGTGCAGGATAGGATCGTGCGAACACCTGTTGACAGTCTGTATGATTATATCGCGAATTACACACAGGACGGGAAAATAGTGGTTCGTTTCTTTAACTCTGGACACAAGTGTATTTATACGTGAAGAATAAACATGTACAATGGTAATAATATTCGTTTTATTTAAAAATCTTCAAGAGTTTTCACACAAAAAATTCGAAGGCATTACTTTTCAACACGCCCCCTATATGCAGAACAAAATCAGTTTTATCACACTTCCCTGGCCCTCTCCTGACACACTGTGTTCTATTACATAAAAAGTCTTTGAGTCACTCACATATCTGAGCAATTATTCTGTACGATCCTGCCATTAGTAACAGTCTGCATGTGCCAGTGTGTCAAAACGGAGTCTTCATATTGCCTTTAATAAGTGTTGTGAACATTCCGGGTGTCCGCCCCCGGTAGATGAATGGTCAGCGTGATGGCTTGTCAATCCTCTGGGCCCGGGTTCGATTCTCGGCTGGGTCGGGGAATTTTCTCCACAGGGACTGGGTGTTGTGCTGTCATCATCATCATCCTTTCATCCTCATCGACTGCAGGTCGCCAAAGTGGTGTCAAATTGGAATACCGGAACCCAGCGAACGGTCTGCCCCACAGGGGGTCCTAGCCATACGAAGAAATAAAAACATTCGAGGAGGATGTTAAAAATTGTAGAAGTACTCCTCATCCAGTATCAGAGTCAGAGAGGAAATCAAGGCAGGCTACTGAGTAAAATCTAGATTGTAATGACAACACGGAAGAACAGCCGATATTGCATGTAGTATAGTCACATCACCGAGTGGACTCTCACGAACCACCAGAGGTGGACCAAGGTGACCTCGTGGAGAATGGAGCATGACGTCACTCTGTTGGTCAGGCACAGTGAAACGACGCCTAATTCGTATGGAAGAATAGCTTCACAGCACATTGATGTTGCCTGAAAGGATGGGTTATGACACAGCAGCGTGATGCAGAGTACTGATAGACTCAGGAAACCAGGCCACATTTGGTCAGTCTTGCCACAACAGAACGTCATTGGTGTATATTGACCCAATATTGCAGCCAATCAGTTCCGAGGTGACACCTGTGACGCACCATCCATGGACTGCCAATGTCACTACGGTCCACAATGGAATAACAAGGCTGATTTGAAGGAATTTTCTGTCAAGCGCTGCTGCCACCCCGTCCGTGTCTATGCTGATGAGAAGACTTCGTTTCCTGCCACCACCAGGCCCCTGGAGGCCTACCTGATGGTACCTGGTGAACTGGCCAACTACCATCATTCCGGAGGGGAGAGCAGTAGTTACCACCTCTACCTGCATCTGTGGCCAGACGCTGGTGGCATGGACTGTTCTCTTTCAGAGAGGCCATGACGAAATACTTCAAAACTACAGACACCTTGTGCAGAGCTGTTGGATGCCTTTGTGGGGCACCGTCTACAAAGTCCACGAGAATGCCCTGGTAACCTGCTACCAGAGCTGCTGGCCATGGGGTCCCTGCCGGCAGTACCTGCACTCTGTACTATCGATGGTCATTTGTGACGTAGCTGCTTCAGAATGAGCAGTGCTGCCGCTGCCATGCCGAGACTGCCGGCATATACTGACCTGTTGTGCGCTACGCTGCCTATACTGACTACCACCGACATCGGAAGTAGGACTGTTACTTGTGATTAACAAATGTGTATTTTGTTAAAAGCGTCCCATTAACGCCTTCGAGTGTCCGACTGGTCCTCACCCCCGCATTCTGCACTATACTATCCTGATTACTGTAGAGTCCACTCCCCTGGCCCTCTGTAGCAGGATATCGTGCGAGAAACCTCCTGCAGCTATTTAGATCCAACGATACCAAACTAAACACACCAAACAAAAAATTAATGCTTCCCAGGAGACAGCGAGCTAATAACTTCTAATAACGCCTTGATATTGGCTACTGTATGGTAAGAAAGAGACTCAAGTGGTTATTTCAGGCGATTCGTCATTGTAATACGGCCCAGCACCAGGTGTTATTGCATGGCGTGCCAATGGATCCATAGCAATGATTGCCTCTGGTTCGTTCAAAAATGGTTCAAATGGCTCTGAGCACTATAGGACTTAACATCTGAGGTCATCAATTCCCTAGACGTAGAACTACGTAAACCTAACTAACTTAAGGGCATCACACACGCCCATGCCCGAGGCAGGATTCGAACCTGCGACCGCAGCAGCAGCACGGTTCCGGACTGAAGCGCCTAGAACGGCTCGGCCACAACCCTCTGGTTCGTGTAGGTAATTATTTTGACAGCAGACATATTTCTGATCTATTAAGTCCGGTAGCTATACCTTATCGTTGAGGTCTCCATGAAGTTCTCTTTCAACACTTTAACAAAAAACCACTTGTTGCTCGTGCTGCTCCAACCTACTATGATAAAGAGGAAGTTCAACTTTTGCCCAAGTCAGCGTGTTTTCTCGATCACTTCACCATTAAAAACGGCTACCAATGGTTTGATGAGAGAATGGTAACCCACTACTACAAATGATACCTGGAAGAACAGGGGCGTTCAATAAGTAATGCAACACATTTCTTATCTGCCAATTGCGGTTGACAAAATGCTAAATTCGTTGTGGGGCGTCGTGGAATATTCCCAAGTCAGTCCCTATAGATTCACGAAAATACGATAGATGCAGGCGCTATACATAGTCTTCAAAATAGCGTCTGTAACGGAGATGCGTTCCAAGTAGAGAGGTGTCACTGAGTTTCTTTTGGCGGAAAACCATCGATGATATTCCTAGGCGCTTGTAGATTTTCTACGGAGACCTGGTAGTGAACAAAAGCAAAGTGAGTGATTGGGCGAGACGAATGTCATCACCCGCAAAGATCGCGCCAACCTGTACGATCTCCCACCCGCCGGTTGGCCGCTCCAATGTTGGAACGTGTGGACACTCTCATTCGACGTGATCGATAATTCATAAACAAACAACTCGCTGGCTGTCTCTGTTGTCATTTCAGACACGCTCTACCACCAGTTGGTGTACTCAAAGGTGAGGGCACGCTGGGTTCCTCACCACCTAGCAGAAGTCCATAAAGAGCAACAAAGGACCATCGGTGAGGACTTGCTTGCGCATTAGAAGACTGATTGTGACGACTTTTTGTCGAACATCTTCGCAAGCAATGAAGCATGGATTTATCACTTGGAAAAGCAAACAAAACGGCCACCTCTCCTCCAAAGAAAATGTTCAAACTGCACCCTCAGCCGATAAAGTCATGGTGACGGCCTTCTGGGATTGTGAAGGGATTATTCTGTTTGATGTCCTCAGTCATGGTGCAACGATCAGCTAGGAAGTGTATTGCGTTACCCTCATAAAACTGAAGAAACGAATTCAGTATTCGCAGCCACAAAAGTGCAAATGAACTACTCCTTCTCCAAAAAATGCAAGGTCTCACCCGAAAGAAGTTCACAAAACTTCATAGGACTGTTCTTCCTCATCCACCCTACAGCCCGGGTCTCACACCATCCAATTGTTGGCCTGGTCAGCACGTTCTCTGGATCACTCATGGAATCTGTTTGCCCCAATGAAAGATGCACCCCGCAGGATACAGTACACGGATGATGGGTAGATTAGTGACGCAGCAATACGTTGCCTCCGTCGTCGAAGTGGAAAACGAGGCTTTTGTAGCCAAAAGAATAGGTAATAATATGATGTATTGGAATCCTGAATAAAACCAATCTGCTTTCAGAAAAAAAATGTGTTGCATTGATAAATGAACGCTCCTCGCAGATTTGAAGCAACATGGCGTCATGTACCCGTATCTGCCATCGGAAATGAGTCCGACCTGATGCACCAACTGGTTACAACCATTGGTGCTGCCAGTCCTGCGTACTAAATTTTGCACCCTGTATGGCTCCAAATCACCTACAGCTTCCTGCTATACTGTATCGCAGTGTAAGTAATAGTTCATAGTAAGCGTTCATTATTCTCTATCCTTCCTGATGTAGTAATTTCAATAACCAGCAGTAAAGATGGTGGTGGTGTTTGGGATACCATTCATTGCAGCTGTATGCTGTATGCCGCTATCTGAGGGCTGCAGCGTCTCAGAGGAAAAACCTAGCGCGACTATTTATAGAAGACTACTATGGGCAACACGGAAGGCTATCGCGTTTTGCGGCGCTGTGACCACAACAAGCGAGTCCCCTGGGCCACAGAACAGGCGGAGGGGACGCGGGTAGCCCAGATAAGCCAGTTTTGCTCCCACTCCGCGGATGGAGCCGCAACCCGCCGTGTGTGTAATTAGACCGCACACTGCCATCTCGCGCAGACGTCCGCCCGTGGAGGGGAAAATGGGCTGAGAGGGAAGCGCGTTAACGTCGCGAATAAACAAAAGCAATTAACCCGCAGCTGACGGGGGTGGCTGCGGCACAGCAGCGGCAGTGGGTGGCCTTATCGGGCCATCGCGCTGTGCGCCGCTGACCGCATTATCTGCTCGGCTGGTCTCTTAACTGGCGCTACTGTTTAGGGGCGTCTGTCCCCAGCCAGTGTTCAGCATAAAACATTTCTTACACTACTACGACTTCAACTATATCTTACGTTATCAATCAAACAAAGGAAACTCCACGTTCGAATATCAACAATAAAGGAAAAGATAGTGTGCTGGTCACCGTAAAGATGATATGTTCAGCTGTAGACAGACACGACGAAAAGACAGACATGTAGCTTTCCGCCAAAGCCTTCTTCATAAAAGGAAACACACACACATTCATTCACACAAGCAACCACACCTCACGCGCACACGACCGTCGTCTCCAGCAGCTCAGACTGGAATGTAGCTGCCATGTAGAATGGAAGCAGCAATCTGGAGGTGGTTATTTAACAGTATATGGACTATCTACACTCATGCTCATAAGTTAAGGATAATTGCAGAATGTGGTGCCACACAACATGGCACTACACAAAATTGGCGCTAATAGCATAGGCACATAGGGAACACACACGACACAGATCTGTAAATCCTCGGTATTGGTGATAAGTTGAGAAAGTCCCATGTGCTACAAAACGCCACTGTTTCCTGCGCATGTACCCCGACATCAATATGGGATATGATCACCATGCACACGTACACAGGCCGCACAATGGGTTGGCATACTCTGGATCAGGCGGTCGAGCAGCTGCTGCGGTATAGCCTCCTATTCATGCACCAGTGCTTGTCGGAGCTCCTGAAGTGTCGTAGGGGTTTGAAGACGTGAAGCGATACGTCGACCGAGAGCATTCCAGACGTTCTCGATGGGGTTTAGGTCTGGAGAACAGGCAGGCCACTCCATTCGCCTGATATCTTCTGTTTCAAGGTACTCCTCCACGATGGAAGCTCGGTGGGGCCGTACTTTATCATCCATCAGGAGGAAAATGGGACCCACTGCACCCCTTAAAACGCGGACATACTGGTGTAAAATGACGTCCCGATACACCTGACCTGTTACAGTTCCTCTGTCAAAGACATGCAGGGGTGTACGTGCACCAATCATAATCCTATCCCACACCATCAAACCACGACCTCCATACAGGTCCCTTTCAAGGACAGTAAGGGGTTGGTATCTGGTTCCTGGTTCACGCTAGATGAAAACCCGCCGAGAATCGCTGGTCAGACTATACCTGGACTGGTCCGTGAACATAACCTGGGGCCACTGTTTCGATGACCATGTACTGTGTTCTCGACACCAGGCTTTACGGGTTCTCCTGTGAACAGGGGTCAGTGGAATGCACGTTGCAGGTCTCCGGGAGAATAAAGCTGCACGTTGCCGGTCTCCGGGAGAATAAAGCATGTCTGTTCAGTCGTCTGTAGACTGTGTGTCTGGAGACAACTGTTCCAGTGGCTGCGGTAAGGTCCCGACCAAGGCTACCTGCAGTATTCTCTGGCCGTCTGCGGGCACTGATGGTGAGATATCCGTCTTCTTGTGGTTTTGTACACTGTGGACGTCCCGTATTGTAGGGCCTGGACGCGTTTCCTGTCTGCTGTAATCGTTGCCATAATCTTGAGATCACACTTTGTGGCACACGGAGGGCCTGTGCTAAGACCTGCTGTATTTGTCCAGCCTCCGGTCGTCCTAGTATTCTACCCCTCATAACGTCATCAATATGAGTTCTTTGTGTCATTTTCAACTCGCAGATACCATTAGCAAGTCTGAAAACGCCTGCACACTTACTCGCTGCACCGTACTCTGACATGCACCAACACACCACTGCGTAGGTGGACTGCTGCCAGCGTCACCATGCGACGACCGCAGGTCAAATGCACCGCATGATCATACCCCGAGGTGATTTAAACCCGCAAACCGTCCACCAGAGTGTTGTTTCACCACGTATCAGCATTATCCTTAATTTATGAGCATGAGTGTAGATTTGGGGCAGACAATGATTGAAATATAAAAAAAATGGCTAAGTGGATATTAAAAACCGGATTCTGGTATTATGCAACATAGTGCGCAGAAAGCCTAGTGTGAACGGAAAGCTGCTTCTTTCAGACATGTGCTCTTTAGATTAAAGTAACATGAAACATGTACACTCCTGGAAATGGAAAAAAGAACACATTGGCACCGGTGTGTCAGACCCACCATACTTGCTCCGGACACTGCGAGAGGGCTGTACAAGCAATGATCACACGCACGGCACAGCGGACACACCAGGAACCGCGGTGTTGGCCGTCGAATGGCGCTAGCTGCGCAGCATTTGTGCACCGCCGCCGTCAGTGTCAGCCAGTTTGTCGTGGCATACGGAGCTCCATCGCAGTCTTTAACACTGGTAGCATGCCGCGACAGCGTGGACGTGAACCGTATGTGCAGTTGACGGACTTTGAGCGAGGGCGTATAGTGGGCATGCGGGAGGCCGGGTGGACGTACCGCCGAATTGCTCAACACGTGGGGCGTGAGGTCTCCACAGTACATCGATGTTGTCGCCAGTGGTCGGCGGAAGGTGCACGTGCCCGTCGACCTGGGACCGGACCGCAGCGACGCACGGATGCACGCCAAGACCGTAGGATCCTACGCAGTGCCGTAGGGGACCGCACCGCCACTTCCCAGCAAATTAGGGACACTGTTGCTCCTGGGGTATCGGCGAGGACCATTCGCAACCACTCCATGAAGCTGGGCTACGGTCCCGCACACCGTTAGGCCGTCTTCCGCTCACGCCCCAACATCGTGCAGCCCGCCTCCAGTGGTGTCGCGACAGGCGTGAATGGAGGGACGAATGGAGACGTGTCGTCTTCAGCGATGAGAGTCGCTTCTGCCTTGGTGCCAATGATGGTCGTATGCGTGTTTGGCGCCGTGCAGGTGAGCGCCACAATCAGGACTGCATACGACCGAGGCATACAGGGCCAACACCCGGCATCATGGTGTGGGGAGCGATCTCCTACACTGGCCGTACACCACTGGTGATCGTCGAGGGGACACTGAATAGTGCACGGTACATCCAAACCGTCATCGAACCCATCGTTCTACCATTCCTAGACCGGCAAGGGAACTTGCTGTTCCAACAGGACAATGCACGTCCGCATGTATCCCGTGCCACCCAACGTGCTCTAGAAGGTGTAAGTCAACTACCCTGGCCAGCAAGATCTCCGGATCTGTCCCCCATTGAGCATGTTTGGGACTGGATGAAGCGTCGTCTCAGGCGGTCTGCATGTCCAGCACGAACGCTGGTCCAACTGAGGCGCCAGGTGGAAATGGCATGGCAAGCCGTTCCACAGGGCTACATCCAGCATCTCTACGATCGTCTCCATGGGAGAATAGCAGCCTGCATTGCTGCGAAAGGTGGATATACACTGTACTAGTGCCGACATTGTGCATGCTCTGTTGCCTGTGTCTATGTGCCTGTGGTTCTGTCAGTGTGATCATGTGATGTATCTGACCCCAGGAATGTGTCAATAAAGTTTCCCCTTCCTGGGACAATGAATTCACGGTGTTCTTATTTCAATTTCCAGGAGTGTATATCGGAATATGCGTACTCAACGATTTAAAGTCCGAAAAACCAGAGACAATGCGTTCATATAATTGATACGCCTAGCTGGGCAATGGATCCACCTTCTTCAGTGCGGATGCACAAATACGTCCGAACTCCAGTGGGTATTTCAGAGTAGCGAACATGGAGTCACTGGACAGGAACTGCGGATAGGTTGGCGCTCGGTGGGAATGTGGCGTGCCGAGATAGCCCACGCAGTTGCGATAACACTGTGTCCGGGATGGCGCATTGGTTAAACGCATCTCCTAGTAAGCAAGAGATTCCGGATTCTAATCCCGGTCTGGTACACATTTTGACACGTCACCGCTGATTCCAGGTAATGTCCCGCTAGAGCTGACAGCAGTGATCCTCTTCAGATTACGTACACTGAAGCACCAAAGAATCTAGAATAGGCATGCGTATTCAAATACAGAGATATGTTAACAGGCAGAATACGGCGCTGCGGCCTACATAAGACCACAAGTGTCTGGCGCAGTTGTTAGATCGGTTACTGCTGCTATAATGGCAGTTTATGAAGATTTAAGTGAGGTAAAACGTGGTGTTATAGTCGGCGTACGAGCAATGGGACACAGCATCTCCGAGGTAGTGATGAAGTGGGCATTTACCCGTACGACCATTTCACGAGTGTACCGTGAATACCAGGAATCCGGTAAAACATCAAATCTCCGACATCGCTGCGACCGGAAAAAGATCCTGCAGGAACGAGACCAATGACGAATGAGTAGAATCGTTCAAGGTGACAGAAGTGCACCCCTTCCGCAAATTGCTGCAGATTTCAATCTTAGGCTATCAACAAGTGTCAGCGTGCGAACCATTCGACGAAACATCATCTATATGGGCTTTCGGAGTCCAAGGCTCACTCGTGTACTCTTGATGACTGCACGATACAAAGCTTTACGCCTCGCCTGGGCCCGTCAGCACCGTCATTGGACTGTTAATGACTGGAAACACGTTGCCTGGTCAGACGAGTCCCGTTTCGGATTGTGTCGAGCGGATGTAAGTATGCAGGTATGGAGACAAACTCAAGAATCAACAGGGGACCGTTCAAGTTGGTGGTGCCTCTGCAGTGGTGTGGGGCGTGTGCAGTTGGAGTCATTTGGAATCCCTGGTACGTCTAGATACGACTCTGACAGGTGACAGGTACGTAAGCGTCCTGTCTGATCAGCTGCATCCATTGTGCAATCTGACTGACTTGGGCAGTTCCAGCAGGACAATGCGACATGGCTCCAGGATCACTCTTCTGAGTTCAAACACCTCAACTGACCATCATACTCCCCAGACATGTGCGTTATTGAGCATATCTGGGATGCCTTGCAACGTGCTGTTCAGAAGAGATCTCCACCCGCTCCTACTCTTACGCGTTTATGGACAGCGCTGCAGGATTGAGGTTCTCAGTTCCCTCCAGCAGTACTTCAGACATTAGTCGAGTCCACGCCACGTCGTGCTGCGGCTTTTCTGCGTGCTCGCGGGGGCCCTACACGATATTAGGCAGGTGTATCAGTTTCTTTGGCTCTTCAGTGTACAAGGTTTCCTTTAGCGTGTTTGGGTTGCTTGGCTTGGATGGGAGCTAAGCAGGCTGCAACTTTCCTGCTTGGTTAACGGACATGCGTGGGCAGATTAACAGCGGAATGTGTACACCTCTGCTCCAAGAGTTTTCAATCGAACGTGGTGCGTGTGCTCACTGTTGCCAGCCACCTGGAGCTCTATACACTGCACGCACGGCCAGCCGCAAGTCCGTGTGCTGCCGAACTGATGGCATCCTTGCGTCAAAAAGGTGAGTGTATTATGCTGAGGCGGCACGACGCCGCCGCCGTGTCCACACGCGCCACCCTGTTCCTGAGCGCAGACAGCTTGTATGGATCCCGTGCTTACTAAGAATGTTGTTGATGAATGAGCACTCATAACTCCGCGCTCACTGCTATATTGGAAGATCCCACCCCGTATATAACGCACACGCCGTTCTGGAATCGAAGTGGCCGTCCTGGCTGATACAGATATCGATACGGCAGCCACCCTGCCGAACCTTTACAGTTTGGTAGGCGTACGCCAGTAATCACATATATGCAGCATCTGAAAAAAAAATCCTGCGTATCACGACTTTCAACAAATTATTTAAGATCAAACTTCACAACAATGAAAACTCTGTTGTGTCTGATTAGTCTAATCTCTAGCGCTCTAACATAAGCAGTATTGATTTTTGGCACTACACATACATATCAACATCCGCATCCTATGAGCGCAGAGTACGAGCAACAACGATAATGCAGAAACATTGTCTGCAGGCAAAGACTATTTTTTACTACCGGATATTGCTTAGCTAGCTTAAAGACTACATTTTACAGGGGAACAGTGCTGCAACAGGAAGACGAAAGTCAATCATCGACAGGCAATAAAGGGAAGTATTATGGATATGTACAGCCAAATATTCCTTGAAAGCCCTGATTCCTCGCAACTGAGACCAATAAAATGTTTATTAGTTCCATAATTAGCATGAGATTTAATCATGGATTACTCCCCATCCATTTTCACGGAACACACGTTCGAGTAACACTTACTGTGAATCTGATGAAATTACGGTAGGAGACGTCCATCACAATTTTTTCTGAATACAAACTCTTTGTAAAACAGCAAATTGATATTGCCAGCTGAAGGCACCTCTCAAAACTAATTACGGAACTTTTAAATAAATGTATCCTTTTCCTGTATAATCCTACAAAATTCCTAAAGTACAGGCCAAAAGCTAAAAACAAAATATCCTAGTCAATATCCACAGGTTCGCAGGAGAACTTCTGTGAAGTTTGGAAGGTAGGAGATGAGGAACTGACGGTAGTAAAGCTGTGAGGAAGGGTAGTTAGTCACGCTTGGATAGCTCTGTTGGTAGAGGACTTGCTCACGAAAGATAAAGTCTCACATTCAATTCCCGGTCCGGCACACAGTTTAAATCTGCCATGAGATTTCGAACTTCTTGTTACTAAATAACTACTGATATATTGTTACTATATGGCGTCACACGGAAGAATAAGCTTAAAAACTGATAAAAGGCGGCCAGTGTGGCGGTTCTAGCCGCTTCAGTCTGGAACCGCGCGACCGCTCCGGTCGCAGGTTCGAATCCTGCCTCGGGCATGGATGTATGTGATGTCCTTAGGTTAATTAGGTTTAAGTAGTTCTAAGTTCTAGGGGACTGATGACCTCAGATGTTAAGTCCCATAGTGCTCAGAGCCATTTGAACCATTTTGAACTGATAAAAGTAGAACATACACTGATAAGCCCATCCATTATGACCACCTGCTTAATAACTTGTTTCTCGGTCTTTGGAATAAAATTCATCACTGATTTTACGTATCACGGATCCGACAGTTTGTTGGTAGGTTTGTGGAGGTATGTGGCATTAGATGTCTACGCACAGATCATGTAATTCGCGTAAATAACCGGCTGCTGATTTACGTACGCGGTGATAACGCCCTATAGCAACCCATGCTGGTTCCATAGGATTTACATCAGGCGAATTTGGTCGCAGTGACAGCAGCGCGAGTTCGCTATGGCACTGTAACACGGTTCTGGATCCGAAACACGAACAATTATACGGCTGAAAGATGACAGCGCCGTCGGGAAAGACAACAATCATGAAGGGATGCCGGTGATTGGCAGCAACAAGCATGTCTTCGGTTACTATCACGGTCCCATGAAAGCCCAGGAAAATGACTTACACAGCATAATATTGTTTCCGTCAGCCTGCGCCCGTAGCGCGCTGCACGTTTCGAGCCGCCGTTCACCTCGTCTGTGGAGACGACCATCGACGGTTAGACAAATAGCGATAGAAAATGATTTTGAAGCAGATTTGATAGATCGGTTGGATGTATCAGTTAGGCATGGTAACCAGCAAAATGATAAAAATCCAGACAAATATAGAGTCATGCGGTACTGGGGAACCATCTCACGTAAATTAACGAGGTCTTTTTAACAAGAAAGGGGATAAAAATTGCTTTGTAGACGGACAACAAATTAGGAAAGAGGTTGAGGTGTAAGATCGACATATATGACAACTGGATGAGGAAATCAGGAGTGAATGAAATAAAATGTCAAGATTGTAAAGTGAGATATGTGGGGCAGACGAGACGGAATTTTAAAGTTAGATTTAAAGAGCATAATAATAGAGAAGACGGCTCCTCAGATGTAGCAACACATCTCAAGAATGAGGAACGGGAAGCATGAGGGTGTTGCACGTTGAAGAAAAATGGTGATTGGTATCAAATTTAGAGGAGGTAAAGATTTATTGTGTCATGAAAGAGTAATGCGTTGGCCTTTTTAAAAGAGAAGACTGAAGTGTCTAAAGTGTATACCTGGGCACATTTTAACGATGTACTCCTTGAGAAGCTGCCACCAACATACACTCCTGGAAATGGAAAAAAGAACACATTGACACCAGTGTGTCAGACCCACCATACTTGCTCCGGACACTGCGAGAGGGCTGTACCAGCAATGATCACACGCATGGCACAGCGGACACACCAGGACCCGCGGTGTTGGCCGTCGAATGGCGCTAGCTGCGCAGCATTTGTGCACCGCCGCCGTTAGCGTCAGCCAGTTTGCCGTGGCATACGGAGCTCCATCGCAGTCTTTAACACTGGTAGCATGCCGCGACAGCGTGGACGTGAACCGTATGTGCAGTTGACGGACTTTGAGCGAGGGCGTATAGTGGGCATGCGGGAGGCCGGGTGGACGTACCGCCGAATTGCTCAACACGTGGGGCGTGAGGTCTCCACAGTACATCGATGTTGTCGCCAGTGGTCGGCGGAAGGTGCACGTGCCCGTCGACCTGGGACCGGACCGCAGCGACGCACGGATGCACGCCAAGGCCGTAGGATCCTACGCAGTGCCGTAGGGGACCGCACCGCCACTTCCCAGCAAATTAGGGACACTGTTGCTCCTGGGGTATCGGCGAGGACCATTCGCAACCGTCTCCATGAAGCTGGGCTACGGTCCCGCACACCGTTAGGCCGTCTTCCGCTCACGCCCCAACATCGTGCAGCCCGCCTCCAGTGGTGTCGCGACAGGCGTGAATGGAGGGACGAATGGAGACGTGTCGTCTTCAGCGATGAGAGTCGCTTCTGCCTTGGTGCCAATGATGGTCGTATGCGTGTTTGGCGCCGTGCAGGTGAGCGCCACAATCAGGACTGCATACGACCGAGGCACACAGGGCCAACACCCGGCATCATGGTGTGGGGAGCGATCTCCTACACTGGCCGTACACCACTGGCGGTCGTCGAGGGGACACTGAATAGTGCACGGTACATCCAAACCGTCATCGAACCCATCGTTCTACCATTCCTAAACCGGCAAGGGAACTTGCTGTTCCAACAGGACAATGCACGTCCGCATGTATCCCGTGCCACCCAACGTGCTCTAGAAGGTGTAAGTCAACTACCCTGGCCAGCAAGATCTCCGGATCTGTCCCCCATTGAGCATGTTTGGGACTGGATGAAGCGTCGTCTCACGCGGTCTGCACGTCCAGCACGAACGCTGGTCCAACTGAGGCGCCAGGTGGAAATGGCATGGCAAGCCGTTCCACAGGACTACATCCAGCATCTCTACGATCGTCTCCATGGGAGAATAGCGGCCTGTATTGCTGCGAAAGGTGGATATACACTGTACTAGTGCCGACATTGTGCATTATCTGTTGCCCGTGTCTATGTGCCTGTGGTTCTGTCAGTGTGATCATGTGATGTATCTGACCCCAGGAATGTGTCAATAAAGTTTCCCCTTCCTGGGACAATGAATTCACGGTGTTCTTATTTCAATTTCCAGGAGTGTATTTTACATAACGACATAGGAATTACGCATGCTAATTCCGTTCAGATTCCAGCGTAGCTGTAGTTATAAGTTAGAATGCCCCAGGACCACACAGGCATTTCTCAAAGATTTTATGACAGACAGTAGTATCGTCGGTGTTAAGCATTAGGCTTTAGGTAAATATCATCATTGGTAGCTGATGACAGCGGCTTTCAGTTTACATCTGTACCTTGAGAACAGTGGACGCACCAAAGAAATGGTTCAAATGGCTCTGAGCACCATGGAACTTGACATCTGGCCGGCCGCGGTGGTCTCGCGGTTCTAGGCGCGCAGTCCGGAACCGTGCGACTGCTACGGTCGCAGGTTCGAATCCTGCCTCGGGCATGGATGTGTGTGATGGCCTTAGGTTAGTTAGGTTTAAGTAGTTCTAAGTTCTAGGGGACTGATAACCACAGCAGTTGAGTCCCATAGTGCTCAGAGCCATTTGAACTTGACATCTGGGGTCATCAGTTCTCTAGAACTTAGAACTACTTAAACCTAACTAACCTAAGGACATCACACACATTCATGCCCGAGGCAGGATTCGAACTTACGACCGTAGTGGTCGCGCGGTTCCAGACTGAAGCGCCTACAACCGCTCGGCCACAAGGTCGGCAGTGGACGCATCGGCTTGTGATTTATGTTTCATGATTTAATTTGACAACGCATGACTGCAGCTTCTTTTTAAGTTGTGACGAGACCTAATGGCATACAAAAATTGTAAAGATAGGTTATAACACAGGACGTCCGTAATCTTTATATGTCTTTGGAATAACGAGGACTGGTTTATCCGGTTTCCTTGTTTTTAGCACTTTAAAATGGGATAATGTTGTCTCTGAACCTTTTGTGGTGGCAATCTCACGATTGACAACTGGGATGAATATCTTCAATATCGCAAAAACGTGATTCACCCGAAGAGCTGACACGTTTTCCTTATCGACGGTCGAATGCCGATGGTCCCGTACCCACTGCAATAGTAATTGACGATGTCGTTGAATCAACATGTGAACGTGTAGGGGTGGTCTGCTGCAGAGCTCCATGTTCAACAATGTACAATGAACGATGTGCTCCAAAACACTTGTGCGTACACCAGCATTGGGCTCTTTCGGCAGTGATGCCACAAATCACCATTTATCCAACTTTACAGAGCAGACAAGCCTCCGAACCCCACGTTCTGAGAAGAGTCGTGGACGTCCAACCATTTAGCGCCTAGTAGTAGTTTCACTGTCCTACATCTTTCCGTAGGTGCTCACAACAGTAGCACGTGAACATTCGACCTGCTTCGAGGTTTTCGAGGTACTCAAATTCAAATGTTCAAATGTGTGTGAAATCTTCTGGGACTCAACTTGAAACGTCCCCTTTGAACAATTATACATGACTGTCCTTAAACTGATACACAATATTTTTTGCGCAACGCAACCTGACTTTCAATAATCCCTACAAAAGAATGGCCCTGACTAACATTAAACTATACCTTTCACAAATCACTTACCTCACAAAAATCTTCGTTACTCGAACTACTGCAATACAGCGAGCGCCACTACTGCCAGCTAAATAAAAGATTCAAACTACTGAAGGCACTAACTACTGATAGGCATAGTTAGCAAATGAAAGATTTTGATAGAGAACAAACAATGTATTTACCTTAATAGTGTTCAAAAGTCATAATATATAGAGCAGTTCATGACATCCAGTCTTACAAATGTATTGTCTCTGATGGACACAAGTCCAGATCATCAGCCCTCAAATTTCTGCCATCTCTCTCCCCACATCCACCACTGCTGGCGGCTCACCTCCAACCGCGCAACGCTACGCTCTGTTAACAGCCAACAGCCCAACACTACAATAGCGAATATTACAACAATGCCACCCAGCCACAGACTGCACACAGCACAGCCAGTGATTTTCATACAGAGCGCTACGTGGCGTTACCAATATAAAAACCTAAAAAGCGTACTTACAAACTGCTAAGGTAATCAGTCCCTAAGCTTACACACTACTTAACCTAAATTATCCTAAGGACATACACACACAGCCATGCCCGAGGGAGGACTCGAACCTCCGCCGGGACCAGCCGCGCAGTCCATGACGGCAGCGCCACAGACCGCTCGGCTAATCCCGCGCGGTCTTTCGAGGTACTCTTTCACAGTCTCTGCGTAATAATAATCTGTTCTTTATGAAAGACACTTATTTCAATGGATTTCTGCATTTGCAGCCAATATCTTCGTTAGGGTGCTCGCCCGTCAGTGTCTGCTCCAGTTACACACTTTTGCTATCGCGTTACGTGCCCACAACGCCACCAGGCGCTAATCCTACCCAATAATAGGCGGGCGACCCGCCCAGCAAGCACTCACCCGACTTCCACCTCCCACAGATAAAAAACCGGAGAAGTGCGAGTACGACTTTCGGTCTGATTGCTCGGTACAAGCTTAATTACGTACACTCCTGGAAATTGAAATAAGAACACCGTCAATTCATTGTCCCAGGAAGGGGAAACTATATTGACACATTCCTGGGGTCAGATACATCACATGATCACACTGACAGAACCACAGGCACATAGACACAGGCAACAGAGCATGCACAATGTCGGCACTAGTACAGTGTATATCCACCTTTCGCAGCAATGCAGGCTGCTATTCTCCCATGGAGACGATCGTAGAGATGCTGGATGTAGTCCTGTGGAACGGCTTGCCATGCCATTTCCACCTGGCGCCTCAGTTGGACCAGCGTTCGTGCTGGACGTGCAGACCGCGTGAGACGACGCTTCATCCAGTCCCAAACATGCTCAATGGGGGACAGATCCGGAGATCTTGCTGGCCAGGGTAGTTGACTTACACCTTCTAGAGCACGTTGGGTGGCACGGGATACATGCGGACGTGCATTGTCCTGTTGGAACAGCAAGTTCCCTTGCCGGTCTAGGAATGGTAGAACGATGGGTTCGATGACGGTTTGGATGTACCGTGCACTATTCAGTGTCCCCTCGACGATCACCAGTGTAGGAGCTCGCTCCCCACACCATGATGCCGGGTGTTGGCCCTGTGTGCCTCGGTTGTATGCAGTCCTGATTGTGGCGCTCACCTGCACGGCGCCAAACACGCATACGACCATCATTGGCACCAAGGCAGAAGCGACTCTCATCGCTGAAGACGACACGTCTCCATTCGTCCCTCCATTCACGCCTGTCGCGACACCACTGGAGGCGGGCTGCACGATGTTGGGGCGTGAGCGGAAGACGGCCTAACGGTGTGCGGGACCGTAGCCCAGCTTCATGGAGTGGTTGCGAATGGTCCTCGCCGATACCCCAGGAGCAACAGTGTCCCTAATTTGCTGGGAAGTGGCGGTGCGGTCCCCTACGGCACTGCGTAGGATCCTACGGTCTTGGCGTGCATCCGTGCGTCGCTGCGGTCCGGTCCCAGGTCGACGGGCACGTGCACCTTCCGCCGACCACTGGCGACAACATCGATGTACTGTGGAGACCTCACGCCCCACGTGTTGAGCAATTCGGCGGTACGTCCACCCGGCCTCCCGCATGCCCACTATACGCCCTCGCTCAAAGTCCGTCAACTGCACATACGGTTCACGTCCACGCTGTCGCGGCATGCTACCAGTGTTAAAGACTGCGATGGAGCTCCGTATGCCACGGCAAACTGGGTGACACTGACGGCGGCGGTGCACAAATGCTGCGCAGCTAGCGCCATTCGACGGCCAACACCGCGTTTCCTGGTGTGTCCGCTGTGCCGTGCGTGTGATCATTGCTTGTACAGCCCTCTCGCAGTGTCCGGAGCAAGTATGGTGGGTCTGACACACCGGTGTCAATGTGTTCTTTTTTCCATTTCCAGGGTTGTATATAAACAGTTCATGTATGACGAGTTTGCGAGTATCAAAATTTGTGACACAAACGGCCGCATCTTTTAATTACATTGACTTAAAAGCTTAACTGTTTTACACCACCAAGGAAACTTTGTATTTGTCATATGTTTCAACTTGATACTTCCATCTGTTCCTGAGATAAAAAAGAGTCTTATTAGACGGAGAGACAGACAGACGTACAACAAAATCATACTATAAGGCTTCCGTTTTTACCGGTTGAGTTACGGAACCCTAAAAACCCCACTTCAACTCGCCCCAGTACCAGGCAATGTTTATCACTGTCTCATACATCTGCTTCTGAAACTGACGTCTCCAGTGTCTGACTTGCATGTTGAACGTTCGAATCCTAGCGTTTGAAGAAGTTTTAACCAACCGTATTTGGCAGGGATGGACAGGAGGGATTGTGAATTATTTCAAGACAGTTATGCATACAGTGTCAAGTGTTCCTGCGTTTCCTCGTAATCGTGAAACATCCCGCTGAAGAACGAAGTGCAGTTTGTGCAATAAAATTGTGGTCGACTAATAAGTGCACGAGACACGGTGTGCTGTGTACGCTAGTGTTGTGTACACTACAACTGTCTACTGTACACAACGTGCAGTTTGTTGTAACGTTTCTTGCGGCTACCGTACTTCCTGAGGAGTTCCTTACCCCTCACACTCAACGGATGACTCAAGATTTATCAACTCATAAGCCTTTACTAGTGACGAACATTTGCTAACATTGCAGGAGTAACAGCCTACAGTAGCGTATTAGGATCACGCGGCACCTGGTATCCTCCCGAAACAGCCTATACTTCCAATACCTGACTGACTTCTCTGCCGAGCTAGTCGTATCTGGTAAGGAGCAGTCCTATTCAGGTATGTACAAAAAAAATACCATCACATTTCCAGTTGGGCACTATAACCCCTAGGCCAGTTCTGTACCGTATTTCATTGCACTGCAGCTACACAAGTTATCCACAAAACTGCCGACCAATCTCCGTGATGTCCATCTGTTGTAGAATCCTAGAACGTATTCTGAGTTCAACATTAATGAGGTATCTCAAACAAAATTATCTCCTACTTGCCAACCCGTACTGGTTCCGGAAACATCGATCACGAGAAACAACTTGCACTTCTTTCAAATTGCATCTTGAAGGCCGTGGATGCAGGATTTCGTGGCTTCCAAAAGCATTTGACTTCATGCACAATTGTATGGGTTGCCAAACATAATTGATGACTAGGTTGAGAATTTCTTCGTAGTCAGAACACAGCATGTTCTCTCGGATGGAGAGTGATCGGCAGAAGCAGAAGTACACGTTGTGGACAAAAGCATGGAAACACCACAAACACAAGACATTGCCACGCCTAATGTTGCACTTGAAAATCGTTACCATTCAAAATAGCTTCCAGACGTCTGGAAATAGGTAAGTGAAGGTCTTCTCTTGTTTTTTTTTCAATGGAATATTGTACCAGTCTTTCTGCAAAATAGTGGGAAGTCGAGTTAACAATAATGGAGGTGAATAGCGATCACGTACCCTTCTCTCCAAAGTAGACGACAATGGTTCAATAGCTCTGAGATTTGGTGACTGCAGTGGCCAGGGTAGATGCGACAATTCTACCTCTAGCTCAAAAGAACAGTCCTGGAGGACGAGAGCTATGTGAACAGAGGTCCTGTCACCTTTTAACACTGCATCACCATTGGGGAACAAATGCGATACCAAGGGATGGCCCTGATCGTCCAAAATGCTCATATAATCCTTGGTAGTAATTCTACCTTTTAGAGTAACCAAGGGGCCCATATAATACTACGATAGGGCTGCTCATATCATCAGTGAACCCTCGGCATTTTCCACTCCTGGGACGTAACGTTTACCAGCAACAAGACTCACCCAACCAAATGACTTTCTTGTCTTGCTCCCCAGCCCAAGTTTTACTCGTATGGTCTCGGCATCTCTTACGGGCACTTGCATCAGTGATAAGTGGTTTTGCAATTCCAGCTCGCCCCGCTATTCCTAGTTCATGGTGTACCATTAGTGTTGTGTTGCTACTGACAGCCGGCCGCGGTGGTCTAGCCGATCTAGGCGCTCTGTCCGGAGCCGCGCGACTGCTACGGTCGCAGGTTCGAATCCTGCCTCGGGCATGGATGTGTGTGATGTCCTTAGGTTAGTTAGGTTTAAGTAGTTCTAAGTTCTAGGGGACTGATAACCTCAGAAGTTAAGTCCCATAGTGCTCAGAGCCATTTGAACTATAGAGTACGCTGTTCTGGCCACCACTGACACTTTCAACGCAAGAGAGGCATTGAAAAGGTGTCGTTCATGGTCATATACAACAGCGCAACCCGAAGACTTGGCTAGCTTCTGCATTCATGTCTAGCATATTTTTCTAATGGCGTTTCCATATTTTTATCGAACCCCTGTTATTTCAGGCATGCCCCAGGTAAGTGTGATGGGAGACTTGTTCTACATGTTGAATGTTAATCACCAGGGAGACAATATCAATACCAAAATTTGTGCTGGCCTAAGCTGTCGCCAGCACACCGGTCGGCAAAGATAATGCACGAAGATCGATAGTAGGCGCTGGATCAAGTGTGCCTATTACGAGAGAGGCCAGAGACACACCGACAAGCAACACGCCGCCAACGTCCTCTCGATAGTATTTACTTAGGCCGCGACCGGTGACCGGAGGGCCTCACTCAATTGCTCAGACTCAAACATCCAGTTTGGCGCCTGTCAGTTTACTTGCAGAGCAGAATTAGTTCATCACAGGCTACGGCAGTACATGATGACTATAGGGGGACTATTAGTGATGAGCTTGTACAACAAAACGTGGATTCTATTTAAGTTAAGTGAAAGCTTCCTGTTCATCTGCTTCTGATACTGACGTCTGCAGTGTCTGACTTGCATGTTGCACGTTCTAATCCTAGCGAGGATGAAGTTTTAACCAACTGTATTTGGTAGGGAGGGACAGGAGGGATTAGGGATTGTGAATGATTTCAAGACAGTTGTGCATATAGTATCAAGTGTTCCTGCGTTTCATCGTGATCGTGAAATATCCCGATGAAAAGCGCAGTTTGTGCAATAATGTTGTGGTCGACTAATAACTGCACGAGACACGGGTGCTGTGTACTCTAGTGTTGTGTACACTACACTGTCTAGTGTACACAACCTGCAGTTTGTTGTAACGTTTCTTGCAACACCTGTACTTCTTGAGAATTTCCTTACGTCTCACACTCAACGGATGACTCAAGGTTTATCAACTCATAAGCCTTGGTGGCAGGAAAACAAGACTTTTGGTCAGGTGAATACAGGGTTATAAATAAAAAATCAAATAGGGGTAATGCAGGAGTACGTTTAATAATGAATAAAAAAATAGGAGTACGAATAAGATACTACAAACAGCATAGTGAACGCATTATTGTGGCCAATATAGACACGAAGCCCACGCCTACTACACTAGTGCAAGTTTATATGCCAACTACCTCTGCAGATGACGAAGAAATTGATGAAATGTATGATGAAATAAAAGATATTATTCAGGTAGTGAACGGAGACGAAAATTTAATAATCATCATCACTGGAATTTGAGAGTAGGAAAAGGGAGAGAAGGAAACATAGTTGGTGAATATGGATTGGGGCTAAGAAATGAAAGAGGAAGCCGCCTGATAGAATTTTGCGCATAACTAACACTTGGTTCAAGAATCATGAAAGAAGGTTGTATACATAGAAGAATCCTGGAGATACTAGAAGATATCAGATAGATTATATAATGGTAAGACAGAGATTTAGGAACCAGGTTTTAAATTGTAAGACATTTCCAGGAGCGGATGTGGACTCTGACCACAATCTATTGGTCATGAACTGTAGATTAAAACTGAAGAAACTGCAAAAAGGTGGGAATTTAAGGAAATGGGACCTGGATAAACTGAAAGAGCCAGAGGTTGTACAGGGTTTCAGGGAGAGTATAGGGAACAATAAGGGAACAATTGACAGGAATGGAGGAAACAAATACAGTAGAAGAAGAATGGGTAGCTTTGAGAGATGAAATAGTGAAGGCAGCAGAGGATCAAATAGGTAAAAAGACAAGGGCTAGTAGAAACCCTTGCGTAACAGAAGAAATATTGAATTTAATTGATGAAAGGAGAAAATATAAAAATGCAGTAAATGAAGCAGGCAAAAAGGAATACATACGTCTCAAAAATGAGATCGACAGGAAGTGCAAAATGGCTAAGCAGGGATGGCTAGAGGACAAATGTAAGGATGTAGAGGCTTGTCTCACTAGGGGTAAGATAGATACTGCCTACAGGAAAATTAAGGAGACCCTTGGAGAGAAGAGAACCACTTGTATGAATATCAAGAGCTCAGATGGCAACCCAGTTCTAAGCAAAGAAGGGAAGGCAGAAAGGTGGAAGGAGTATATAGAGGATTTATACAAGGGCGATGTACTTGAGGACAATATTATGGAAATGGAAGAGGATGTAGATGAAGATGAAATGGGAGATAAGATACTGCGTGAAGAGTTTGACAGAGCACTGAAAGACCTGAGTCGAAACAAGGCCCCGGGAGTAGACACCATTCCATTAGAACTACTGATGGCCTTGGGAGAGCCAGTCATGACAAAACTCTACCATCTGGTGAGCAAGATGTATGAGACAGGCGAAATACCCACAGACTTCAAGAAGAATATAATAATTCCAATACCAAAGAAAGCAGGTGTTGACAGATGTGCAAATTACCGAACTATCAGTTTAATAAGTCACAGCTGCAAAATACTAATGCGAATTCTTTACAGACGAATGGAAAACTGATAGAAGCCGACCTCGGGGAAGATTAGTTTGGATTCAGTAGAAATGTTGGAACTCGTGAGGCAGTACTGACCCTGCGACTTATCTTAGAAGAAAGATTAACGAAAGGCAAACCTACGTTTCTAGCATTTGTAGACATACAGAAAGCTTTTGACAATGTTGACTGGAATACTCTCTTTCAAATTCTGAAGGTGGCAGGGGTAAAATACAGGGAGCGAAAGGCTATTTACAATTTGTACAGAAACCAGATGGCAGTTATAAGAGTCGAGGGACATGAAAGGGAAGCAGTGGTTGGGAAGGGAATGAGACAGGGTTGTAGCCTATCCCAGATGTTATTCAATTTGTATATTGAGCAAGCAGTAAAGGAAACAAAAGAAAAAATCGGAGTAGGTATTTAAGTCCATGGAGAAGAAATAAAAATTTTGAGGTTCGCCGATGACATTGTAATTTTGTCGGGGACAGCAAAGGACTTGGAAGAGCAGTTGAACGGAATGGACAGTGTCTTGAAAGGAGGGCATAAGATGAACATCAACAAAAGCAAAACGAGGATAATGGAATGTAGTCGAATTACGTCAGGTGACGCTGAGGGAATTAGATTAGGAAATGAGACACTTAAAGTAGTATATGAGTTTTGCTATTTGGGAAGCAAAGTAACTGATGATGGTCGAAGTAGAGAGGATATAAAATGTAGACTGGCAATGGCAAGGAAAGCGTTTTTGAAGAAGAGAAATTTGTTAACATCGAGTATAGATTTAAGTGTCAGGAAGTCGTTTCTGAAAGTATTTGTATGGAGTGTAGCCATGTGTGGATGTGAAACGTGGACAATAAATAGTTTAGACAAGAAGAGAATAGAAGCTTTCGAAATGTGGTGCTACAGAAGAATGCAAGATTAGATGGGCAAATCACATAACTAATGAGGAGGTATTGAATAGAATTGGGGAGAAGAGGAGCTTGTGGCACAACTTGACTAGAAGAAGGGATCGGTTGGTAGGACATGTTCTAAGACATCGAGGGATCACCAGTCTAGTATTGGAGGGCAGCGTGGAGGGTAACAATCGAAGAGGGAGACCAAGAGATGAATGCACAAAGCAGATTCAGAAGGATGTGGGCTGCAGTAGGTACTGGGAGATGAAGAAGCTTGCACAGGATATAGTAGCATGGAGAGCTGCATCGAACCAGTCTCAGGACTGAAGACCACAACAACAATAAGCCTTTACTAATAACAAACGTTTGCTAACATTGCAGGAGAAACAGCCTACAGTATCGTATTAGGATCACGCGGCATCTGCTATCCTCCCAAAACAGCCTTTCATCCAATACCTGAGTGACTTCTCTGCCAAGCTAGTCGCATCTGGTAAGGAGCAGTCCCACTCAGGTATGTACAAAAAAAAAAACTATTTCCAAATACCATCAAGTTTCCAGTTGGGCACTATAACGCCTCGGGCTGTTCTGTACCGTATTTCATTGCACTGCAGCAACACACGTGATTCACAAAACAACCGACCAATCTCCTTGATGTCCGTCTGTTGTAGAATCCTAGAACTGTATTAGTCCACGTGTGCCCTCTCCCTTGCTTTTTATCGGTACAAGACTCTACGACCTTAGACTTTTCGCAGACAGTTTAGTTATAGACAGTGAGATATTGCCGGAAAAATTCTGCAGAACTATTAAATCACAGTTTGGTGCGATTTCAAAAGGGTGCGTGGATGGGAACTTGCTTCAAACGTACAAAAATTTAAAATAACACACTTCACGAAATGAAGAAAAGCAGTGTCCTATAAGTAAAATATGAGTGAGATATAATTAGAATCAGTCAAATCATAAAAGTATCTGTGTGCAGCAGTTTGTAAGATATGAAATGGAATGATGTAGACATAGGAACTTGGAAAACGTAAGAAGTTTCTCGGAAACCCTTTGCTTCACGAGTAAATATTTGCTACAGTAACAAGAGTTAGCAGCATGTACCCAGTTAATTTCAAGTTCAAATAGAAGTTGTTCTCTGCGTGATACGAAGCGTTACTGTGAGCAGTATATTCTTCAGAGGAGCTGCAGCTGGAGGAGATTCTCGCGGCGGAGAGCTGCAGATTACGAGTGCGTCGTCCGTAATCAAAACGCCGACCACTGTGGAAGCGTGTTGGGGAAGTAGGGTGAGGTCAGGGGGAAGGGAGTGGTGTCGGTGGAGCGACGGGGGAAGTAGGGGGGAGGGGGAAGCTGGCGTCTGGCGTCGTGTGGGAAAACTTGGCGATGGCCGTCCTCCGGCGGGCCCGTCATCACCGCAGTCTGAAGGACATCCGGAACTCATTACGCCCCGCTGACGGGCTTCATTTCCCCACTGTGATCAGCTTAAGGAGGGAGGGACGCTCCGATCATTCACCGAGCGACTCTCGGCAAATCTACCACGCCCAGACACAACAGCCTCCACTAAAACTAGGAACAAGGCAGCGCGAAAAACAGCCTAGAGGCAGCCTCTTTGAATCATCGGGGTTAAATGTACAAAGTGATCAAAGCTGTATGGACACCTACCACTGGACATTAATATGGAGTATGTGCACTCTTCGCCTGTAGGAGGGCTTTAACTCAGCTGGGGACGCTTTAAGGAATGGCAGCCCGTTCTTCCTCAAGAACCGAAACCAGAGAAGGTAGGTATGTTGCATGCTGGGGTATAGAGCGAAGTAGACGTCCTAACTCATTCCAAATGTGTTCCATTGGGTTCAGGTCGGGACTCAGTGTAGGCCAGTCCATTTCAGGAATTGGAAGGAGAATCACCATTGGTCCAATTTTTTTGTTTTGTCATCCGCAAAATCGATTTTCGGTCACTTAGTGACCATTCTCAGTGCTGTAATATACAATTAAAATTGGTAGGCACTGGTATCAACAAGCTTAGAGTGATCACATAAACTATTTATTTGAGCTTATGTGATCGCTCTAAGCTTGTTGATACCAGTGTCAACCAATTATTAATTGTATATTACAGCACTGAGGATGGGCACTAAGTGACCGAAAATCGATATTGCGGACAATGAAACAAAAAATACGACCAATGATTCTCCTTCCAATTCTATCCACTATTTGGTCGTGGTGAACAGAACCCTCCATGGAGTCGCCAATCAATAACATTTCAGGAATGTTACTGTTAACAAATCGTTGCCTCACAAATGCTTCTTTGTGGCAGGGTGCATTATCCTGCTGCCACAAATAGTAATCGCCTCCAAACTTTTCTTCTACTGTACACAGTACACAATGCTATAAAATGTTTCCATATACTTGAGAGTTCGGCGTTTTATTGAGCACAATAAGTCGATCACACCCCAACCACAACAAACACTCCCATACAGTAACACCACATTCTGTGCTTGACTGTTGACACTACTCTTGGCTAATGACGTTGAGGCATTATCCAACCTAGATCCTTACGTCGGATTGCCACATGGTACATCGTGATGTATCACTCTAAATCACTCGTTTCCATTCATGCTCTGTCCATATGCGTCGCTCTTTGCACCACCTCAAGCGTCACTTAGCGTTCAGGTCAGAAATGTGTGTCTTATGAAGAGCTACTCGATCTTTCTACCCCCGCCCCCTCCTTTAAATTCCCTACACTGTTCTAGCTAGATTGCTGGTGGCACTTAGGAACTCATGAGTAATTCAGTCCACTGATTTCACGATATCTTTTACAACCACCCTCCACAATGCTCGATGATCCCCATCCATCACTGCATGAGATCTGGTGACCTCGGTTTCACTGTGGTTGTTCCTTCGGTTTTCCACTTCATAGTCACATCGACGGTCAGCTGGGGCAGCTGTAGGAGGGCTGAAATATCTCTGATGAGTACGTTGCTCAGATGACATGCTTTGTCCCCGTTAGACATCACTGGGCACCTCTGACCGACTCATTCTGTCGTTACAGCGTATCTACTGACAACAAAGTATCCCCTGTGCCCTCTTATAGTGGCGGGTTCGCCTATCGCGACGTATAGTGACCAATTCCGCATTATGTTAGGGATGTGCGGATACTGTTGACCAGCAAGTGTATATCGTCAGATTATAACTGTAAAGCCAACAAGACGTGGTGGCGAACTGTCCGTGGAGACTATATTCTGTGTTCCCAGAATGAAATTTTCACTCTGCAGCGGAGTGTGCGCTGATACGAAACCTCCTGGCAGAAAATGGTTCAAATGGCTCTAAGCACTATGGGACTTAACATCTGAGATCATTCGTCCCCTAGACTTAGAACTACTTAAACCTAACTTACTTAAGGACATCACACACATTGATGCCCGAGGCAGGATTCGAACCTGTGACCGTAGCAGCCGCGTCGTTCCGGAATGAAGCGCCTAGAACCGCTCGGCCACGGCGGCCAGCCCTCCTGCCAGATTAACACTATATGCCGTACCGAGACTCGAACTCGAGACCTTTGCCTTTCGCGGGCAAGTGCTTTACCATCTGAGCTACACAAGCACGACTCGCGACCCGTCCTCACAGCTTCACTTCCGCCAGTATACAGGGTGGTCCATTGATGGAGACCGGGCCAAATATCTCATGAAATAAGCGTCAAACGAAAAAACTACTAACAACGAAACTTGTCTAGCTTGAAGGGGGAAACCAGATTGCGCCATGGTTGGCCCGCTAGATGGCGCTGCCATAAGACAACCGGATATCAACTGCGTTTTTTTATATAGGAACTCCCATTTTTTATTACATATTCGTGCAGTACGTAAAGAAATATGACTTTTTTAGTTGGACCACTTTTTGTGCTTTGTGACTGATGGCGCTGTAATAGTCACAAACATGTAGCTCACAATTTTAGGTGAACAGTTGGTAACAGGTAGGTTTTTTAAATTAAAATACAGAACGTAGGTACGTTTGAACATTTTATTTCGGGTGTTCCAATGTGATACATGTACCTTTGTGAACTTATCATTTCTGAGAACGCATGCTGTTACAGCGTGATTACCTGTAAATACCACATTAATGCAATAAATTCTCAAAATGATGTCCGTCAATCTCAATGCGTTTGACAATAAGGTAACGACATTCCTCTCAACAGCGAGAAGTTCGCCTTCCGTCATGTTCGCACATGCATTGAAAATGCGCTCGCGCATGTTGTCAGGCGTTGTCGGCGGATCACGATAGCAAACATCCTTCAACTTTCCCCACAGAAAGAAATCCGGGGACGTCAGATCGGTGAACGTGCGGGCCATGGTATGGTGCTTCGACGACCAATCCACCTGTTATGAAATATGCTATTCAATACCGCTTCAACGGCACGCTAGCTATGTGCCGGACATCCGTCATGTTGGAAGTACTTCGCCATTCTGTCAGGCATTGAAACATCTTGTAGTAACATCGGTAGAACATCACGTAGGAAATCACCATGCATTACACCATTTAGATTGCCATCGATAAAATGGGGACCAATTATCCTTCCCCCCATAATGTCGCACCATACAACAACCCGCCAAGGTCGCTGATGTTCCACTTGTCGCAGCCATCGTGGATTTTCCGTTGCCCAATAGCGCATGTTATGCCGGTTTACGTTACCGCTGTTGGTGAATAACGCTTCGTCGCTAAATAGAACGCGTGCAGAAAAGCTGTCATCGTCCCGTAATTTCTCTTGTGCCCAGTGGCAGAACTGTACACGACGTTCAAAGTCGTCGCCATGGAATTCCTGGTGCATAGATATATACTACGGGTGCAATCGATGTGGATGTAGCATTGTCAACACCGACGTTTTTGAGATGCTCGATTGTCGAGCAATTTGTCTGCTACTGACGTGCGGATTAGCCGCGACAGCAGCTAAAACACCTACTTGGGCATCATCATTTGCTGCAGGACGTGGTTGACGTTTCACATGTGGCTCAACACTTCGTGTTTCCTTAAATAACGTAACTATCCGGCGAACGGTCCGGATACTTGGATTATGTCGTCCAGGATACCGAGCAGCATACATAGCACACGTTCGTTGGGCATTTTGATCACAATAGCCATACATCAATACGATATCGACCGTTTCCGCAATTGGTAAACGGTCCATTTTAACACGGGTAATGTATCACGAAGCAAATACGGTCCGCACTGGCGGAATGTTACGTGATACCACGTACTTATACGTTTGTGACTATTACAGTGCCATCTATCACAAAGCACAAAAAGTGGTCCAACTAAAACATTCATATTTCTTTACGTACATCACGAATATGTAATAAAAAATAGGGGTTCCTACTTTAAAAAACGCAATTGATATCCGTTTGACCTATGGCGGCGCCATCTAGCGGGCCAACCATAGCGCCATCTGGTTTCCACTCTCAAGCTAGACGCGTTTCGTTCTTTGTAGTTTTTTCGTTTGATGCTTATTTCGTGGGATATTTGGCACAGTCACTACCAATGGACCACCCTGTATATTCCGTGTTAATTTCCAAGTTTGAATAGACAGACTATGTGCAATTCAAAACTTGTAAGAGCTTTTCCCTCAATGTAAGGTATGCCTAAAATATGACGATGAGTGATAGAAGAGGTTTACTGTGTTTAATACTTGAGATTATAATTTCATAACAAATTCTGTTGGGTGGACGAAATCGCAGAGTTCCTGAAGCGCGTACACAGATCTTTATTTGCTAAGCGAATTAATGTGATATGAAAACAAGAAAGCTACCATGCTTAACCTACCTTCACTTCTAAATGTCAATGGAAGCATTTCTTGGTAGAATTCAACAAGCGAATTTCAGTTTTCTGAATCCAGTATCTTGAAACACGAATTATTCGTGGTGTGAACTCAAGAACATACTGCAGAGGCCTCTTTAAGGAAGTGACGATGCTAACTATTACTTCGCAGTATACTTATTCCTTAATTACATTTGTGAAAAATAATTGGTCTTGTCTTTAAACAAACAGTAGTTCGTGCGATCACTGCTAAAAATAAGAATAATCTTAGTATAGGAATGAAGTCATTTACTTTGGCCCAAAAATGCGTCCCACATTTAGGAACATAACTCTTTCATTAACTTACCAGAAGCCATAAAAATTTAGCAACTAACGAAGTTTCATTTTAAAAGCAGCCAAAATGATATATTGCCGGCCAACTTCTATTCCACTGACGAATTCCTTGGTACAACCAACTGATATTTATACATTGTTAAAAATATCGAATAACGTGGATGTTACATAAAATCTGACCCCTGCATATCTTTAGCGCAACATTGTGATCTGTTCATGTAAGTGCTGTAAACTAATTTTTCCTTTGATGATTCATGGCATAACAGTATTATCGAATTCACTTGTAGTATCACATGAATACAAGATCTGGAACTACTGTCATATCGATAATTTCCAGAGAGTAATGCGGACGTGTTTTAAAATTGCTGTCCACTGCTTTCTTTCCGTGACTTAAGCATCAGGTACAAACGGTATTGTCCATTATTATTCAAGCGACCTTTGTCTTGGAATTGTACTGGTACAGACGCTGATAAATGTGCTGCATACATAGGTGTACTCCATCATATTGTCTTGTGTCTTAATTTAATAAATAATCTGGTCGGGTTCACTTACAAGCAACTTCAGAGTTATTATCGGACTCAACACTGTCACTAGTACGTTCTATGAAGGTCTTCTTTTCAGAAATTGAATTCTTATTTACATGGTTTAAAGAATTTGCGGTATGTAGTCGAATTAAGATTGAGATATTAAGAATTAAACGTTCGCTGGTATTATAATCGTAATTTACAATCAATAACTTTTTCCATTTTTTGTGTTCGTAAACAACACAGAAATACACTCCTGGAAATTGAAATAAGAACACCGTGAATTCATTGTCCCAGGAAGGGGAAACTTTATTGACACATTCCTGGGGTCAGATACATCACATGATCACACTGACAGAACCACAGGCACATAGACACAGGCAACAGAGCATGCACAATGTCGGCACTAGTACAGTGTATATCCACCTTTCGCAGCAATGCAGGCTGCTATTCTCCCATGGAGACGATCGTAGACATGCTGGATGTAGTCCTGTGGAACGGCTTGCCATGCCATTTCCACCTGGCGCCTCAGTTGGACCAGCGTTCGTGCTGGACGTGCAGACCGCGTGAGACGACGCTTCATCCAGTCCCAAACATGCTCAATGGGGGACAGATCCGGACATCTTGCTGGCCAGGGTAGTTGACTTACACCTTCTAGAGCACGTTGGGTGGCACGGGATACATGCGGACGTGCATTGTCCTGTTGGAACAGCAAGTTCCCTTGCCGGTCTGGGAATGGTAGAACGATGGGTTCGATGACGGCTTGGATGTACCGTGCACTATTCAGTGTCCCCTCGACGATCACCAGTGGTGTACGGCCAGTGTAGGAGATCGCTCCCCACACCATGATGCCGGGTGTTGGCCCTGTGTGCCTCGGTCGTATGCAGTCCTGATTGTGGCGCTCACCTGCACGGCGCCAAACACGCATACGACCATCATTGGCACCAAGGCAGAAGCGACTCTCATCGCTGAAGACGACACGTCTCCATTCGTCCCTCCATTCACGCCTGTCGCGACACCACTGGAGGCGGGCTGCACGATGTTGGGGCGTGAGCGGAAGACGGCCTAACGGTGTGCGGGACCGTAGCCCAGCTTCATGGAGACGGTTGCGAATGGTCCTCGCCGATACCCCAGGAGCAACAGTGTCCCTAATTTGCTGGGAAGTGGCGGTGCGGTCCCCTACGGCACTGCGTAGGATCCTACGGTCTTGGCGTGCATCCGTGCGTCGCTGCGGTCCGGTCCCAGGTCGACGGGCACGTGCACCTTCCGCCGACCACTGGCGGCAACATCGATGTACTGTGGAGACCTCACGCCCCACGTGTTGAGCAATTCGGCGGTACGTCCACCCGGCCTCCCGCATGCCCACTATACGCCCTCGCTCAAAGTCCGTCAACTGCACATACGGTTCACGTCCACGCTGTCGCGGCATGCTACCAGTGTTAAAGACTGCGATGGAGCTCCGTATGCCACGGCAAACTGGCTGACACTGACGGCGGCGGTGCACAAATGCTGCGCAGCTAGCGCCATTCGACGGCCAACACCGCGGTTCCTGGTGTGTCCGCTGTGCCGTGCGTGTGATCATTGCTTGTACAGCCCTCTCGCAGTGTCCGGAGCAAGTATGGTGGGTCTGACACACCGGTGTCAATGTGTTCTTTTTTCCATTTCCAGGAGTGTACGAACAAGCATATTTTAATTGAAAATTATTATATACTACAGAATGTATTGTACATTTATATGTTTTGTGTGAAGTTCCTCGTTATCCCTTAAAATAAGACATGTTTAAACATTTTTTATTTTTTCCACATCCATGACGCGCATTTCACATAGGCTAATGTCTTTTACACAGATCCTATCTCCTTTCCGAAAATATAAGGGGCATCCAAATAAAAGCAAGACCAATGGAAAAGTAAGCAATTTTTATTAGTTCTAAAGTAATCGTCATAAGTGTTAATTCATTTATACTGCAATGAAACAAGACAGCCAACGCCTTCATGGAAAAATGTTAGGGGTTTTCTACGAAACCATAAGCGTTTTGTGTTAATGAACCCATGGTAGTGCCAGAGGGCATTAGGTGCATGATCTGGTTTTGGCTTAAACGTCTGCTACACTCTTAATGATGACATCATGGTTTCATTACCATACATTTCTATAAAGACAATTCTGTGAATCATAAGCAGTACCGCCAGTAATTTCATTCAACAACCTAGTTAGCGCTTGTAGCGCTCATATTATCTTATACTTTATTTTTATGGTATATATTTTTAATTCAGTAATTTTGTACGTTATTTAATATAAATTTGTGTAAAAACTCTTGTCTTCTACTACACAAAAAATGTATTTAGTAAAGACGGAGCTGATGGTGTCCATCACAGCCATAGAGTTTAGCTGCGTAAGTTTTTGTAAGCAGCTGACTCAGTTTGAATTTTGCCTGCTAGTTGGCATATTCTTCACTGTGAACAAATACGTTTGAAGTTATCCAATGGTATCCAAAATTAAAGCAACAAACGGAAATTTTGCAAGGTTACTTTTATTTTGCCACAAAATAGTATAAACAGCTGACAGTAGAGTAGAAACAATGCAAAGAATTCAGAACGTTAACAACTGCAAGATGCATAACGGTAGACAAAAATGTTCCTCGTTTTTTCCAACTTAACGGATTTGCGCAAACATTCAGGTAACTGGTTAATGTGCTCAGTATGGAGTCCGATACGGGTTTGACAACGACGGAAGATGCTGTGAATGATGTCATCAATCTCACGTTGAGACAATAACACTCATTCTTCCTGCGGAACTGCTCACAAGTCTTGGAGAGTGTGTTCAGTGGATGCTGACGTGATGCAAACCATCTCCCTAGTGCAGCCCAGACATGCTCTATGGGATTCAAATCGGGAGAGCGAGCAGACCACGCCATGTGTGCCATAACTTCCGTTTCGGAAAAAGAAACATCAACCATCCATGCTCTATGATATCCAGCATTATCGTCCATCAGTACGAAGTCTTCGCCCACAGTACCTCGCAATAATCGCGCATAAGATCCCAAGATCTCCTTAGGATAATTGATAGCAGTAATATCTTGCTGGTTCCCCCATACAATTTCATGAAGAGTTGTTCGTGTGGTCAACATAATCTCTGCCCTCACCATTAGGGATCCTCCTCGATATCGGTCTCTTTCCACAATGTTTGGGTCCAGAAATAGAGTTCCACGAGCCCTCTATGTACGAATACGTCGAAAATCACTCTCTAGACGAAAGCGGGACTCATCTATGAAAAGATCATTGGTCCACCATTCGACCGTCTAGGTTGACGGCTCCACTCTAGACCTTCCCTTCTGTAAAGACACGCCGGAGGTAAACAGACATCATGTCTCCAACAATAGAAGGCACTCTCGTGAAGCCTTCTGTTCACCCTTTGTCTCCGTACAACAAGTCCAGGGGTTGCTGTGAAGTCAGATGCCAGTTGCAGTGCAGTCCTACGGCGATCTTGTCGTGCCCTTACAGCCAAATAAACGATTCCCATTAAGCCATCGGGCCACAGCAGTTTGCGTTTCTCCTGCTTCCATTCTGCCTATGGCCCTCCACAGCACGGAGTCTGTAGGCGTCCTCTCTGTGGCGTACTGCACCGCCTGTGACTGTGTACACAGCGATTGTGGACGTGGGACTACCCTGCAAACACTACCCTGCCTGATAGGTGCTCTGACGTCATTGCTGACGTGATTGTCCGTTGATCGGAATGCCATCTTCCGTGCAGAACACGATCGGAACGACATCGGTTGACAGTTTGTACGATTATATCATTAATTAGTCACAGGAAGGGGAAATAGCAGTTTGTTGCTTTAATTTTGGACACCAGTGTATTTTGCATATGAGTGTGTGAGTCCACTCGACTTAGTGTTGGTATGTATTTTACCTTGAGAAACGTAATGTTCTCTATTGCAAATTATCACATATGGTTGTGCATTGGCCGTTTAGGTTTGACTTTGTGTCTTTTTATTTTATTTTAGAACGGAAGATGATCAATCTGTGCTTGAAATCGATATGCAATAGTCAAAAGGAAAGTTGGAGATTTATATGACCAACTCTGACGTTCCCTTTTTCTGCAGTATTTTGTATAATATTCCATTGGCTCGTTTTTTGTTTATTAGATACAAAGAATTCGGCAGCAAACTGTGTGCCAGTATTTACCGCCCAGAAACTAATGTAATCTGTCTTGTCTCCGTTGCGACGTCATCAAGGGAGGAAAGATTCAAAAGATACTGTTTGCTTCGCCACTGTTTCGTTTGGTGTGCGTGAGAGTGTCACAAAACACTCAACAAACTGCAGTGAGAAACGCTAAAACAGAAGGCATCGCAGGCAGTCGTAGAAAGTTAGGTGTGCCCATGCTCACGGGATACTGAAAAAGGGTATGTCTTCCTCCAAGATACATCTTAACTAATGAACAAGACGGAAAACTAAAGATATTCGATCCTATACGCAGGAGTACTCACTGATTTCCTTCCCACATACCGTCTGCTATTGTATTGGGGCGGGGTAGAGTGATAATAATTCCTTATGCACCCTCCATTACAGACCATAGATTTATTTGTGGAGTACGAATGAGGAGGTTTTATAATGTTTTTAATTTCTCTCTTTTTTTTCAAATTTTCTGATTCTTCAGTAGTAACTGATTTTATTAGAAAGCTACAAAAGCACAACAGCGGCTGAGGGACATCACAAAACGTATCCTCGGTGAAGAGAGTGACAGACAAATTTGAGTTTGGTCGTTGGCAGAGTCCCCTCAAAAGCCTTCTGCGACCTGATGTTAATTAACGTTTTGTCAAAGGCCTCAAGCAGCGTCCGTAATTCTTCCCCTTTCTGGCTTTGTGAACACTATCGTTCCACTGAATGTCGTATTGTTACGCTGTGAAAGGGAAGCGACAAAGGACAGATTCAAAATATTCACGAAAGCTAATATTCCGTCAAGGCCGGAAAATAAATTTTGTTAGCTTATCCCCGCTTCTTCTCAAAGGATCTTTTCATCCCTCTTCACAAAAACACAGTGGACTTCGTGTACTCGGCTCACTTCCCCTGCACACTCACAATTTTTTAATAAAATCTCGGTTATAAAGTAACGGGATGCCAACAGACAACAGCGTTCCATGAATCCTCCACCTTAACACACTTGCCTGAACAACACCAGAAACACTCGTTCCATCAAATTAAAATCCTTTCTTTCCGTCACTAACCTGCCTCCTCTAACCTCTTTTCAATTTCAAGAATCCGACTCTGGAATATTTGTGGCCCTGTAACATATAATGTTCGTAGTTAGTTATGTAATACACAATTAATTCTGGGTGTTTTCCCAGACTGATTAAAACCTCTCACCGTTAGGCCTCTGTATAAGAAGGGTGACTCCACTGACGTCAATAACTACCATCCATGTTACTCCTTAGAACATTTTGAAAATTTTTTGAAAAGATTATATACTCAAGTGTTGTCACACATCCGTCTAGCTAATCATAGTTTGGATTTCAGAAATGTCGCTCCCCTTGATATTTATAAACTTACTGAGTACATAATAGTATCTTTAATCGATAAAATATCACCAGGTGGGCTCTTTTGTGATTAATCAAAAGCATTTATATGAATGGGCAATGAATCCACCTTCTTCAGTGCGGATGTACAAGTACGTTAGACCTCCTGTGGGAATCTCAGAGTAGCGAGCATGTAGGAAATGGACAAGGGGTGTGGACAGGTGGCGTTTAGTAGGAGTGTGGGTCAGCAGTGAGACATGCCGAGAAGGTTCCCGCAGTTGCGATAAAACTGTGTCCCGTATAGCTCAATGGACGCCGACACGGTAGCTCAGCGTGTTCGGTCAGTGTCCGTTACCCTCTGGAAAAAAAAAAAAAAAAAAAAAACTGAGTGAACGGGTTAACGACGAACTTGAAAGGGTGTCATGGGACGTCCGCCCCGAACAAATGCAACGAACAATAACGAAAAAAATGAGATAAAAAATGATTAACGCATCTGCCTAATAAGCAGGACATCCCGGGTCCGAACCCCAGTCCAGCACACTTTTTCACTCGTCGCCGCTGATTCTTCGTCATGTCCCGATACAGCCGACATCAGTAATCTTTATCATTTCTCCTTCCCCCTCCACCTTCATTTAAAAAAAAGCATTTAATTATTCAATCATCATTATCAGATATGTTCAGTTTTTTAGAATATGCAGTACAGCACATAATAGATTTAGTTCTTATTTAAGAAACGGGAAGGACAAAGTTGTGGTAAGCTGTTCGTGAAAAATAGAAACAGGGATGTCATCTGCATGGGATCAATTACAGTGGGAGTCCCACAAGGTTCAATCATTGGTCCGCTAATGTTCTTGTTGTTCTTGCTTTATCTTAACGAACCACAGTTTTATTTGAAACAGTAGGTAGAACTATTCATGTCTGCAGATTATACAAGCATGTACTGAAGCCACGAAAAGAAGGACTAACAGAGAAAACACTTAATGACGTTTTGTTTAAAGTTACTGACTGGTTTTGCGAAAATGGGCTACGTTTAAACTTTGAACAATACAGGTCTTTCTGTTTAGCATTGCCAAAAACATTCAACCAAGTCCAGGAGACTGATGACCTCAGATGTTATGTCCCAGCCGGCCGGAGTGGCCGAGCGGTTCTAGGCGCTACAGTCTGGAACCGCGCGACCGCCATTTGAACCATTTTTTTCAACCATTCAACCTCCTGTGAAATTATAAACAAGGCGGAAAGTTCTCAGTTCTTGACCATACATGTTTGTGAACTGAAAAAGACACATAGGGGACCTGTTAAGGGGATTGCAATCGTCTACTTTTCCCTTAAGAGTAATTGCCAACTTACTGGATATAGAAGTCAGTAAATAAACTAGTTTGCATATCTTAGTTCACTGGTATCTTATGGGATAATGTTCTAGAATAACTCCTCACTTATGCCAAATATATTTATTGTACGAAAGATAGTAATTAGAACAATATGTTTGAATCACACATGTACGTTTTACAGATACCCTTGGGAACGTTGACCATATTACCACTGCATACTAATCCGTTCAATACAGAACAGCCTGGAGACGATGACTTAATTACCATGACAATGCACCCTGTCATAAAGCAGCATCTTTAATGCAATGGTGTGTGGACAACAGCATACCTGACATAGATTGGCTTACACAGAGTCCCGACCTAGACGATATGCAACACCTCTGGATTGAGTTAGAACGTCGACTTCACACCAGAGCCCAGCATCCAGCATCACCACATTCCATGGTTTCAGCTCTTGAGGAAGAATGCTGCCATTCCCCCACAGACATTCAGATCCCTCTTTGAAAGGATAACCAATTAGATTAAGCTGTGATAAACACGAAGGGTAAACACATCCCATAATAATTTCTACCAACAGTGCCCCGATGTATCTTTGGAGCTCCTGTGATCCTTTGTACCAGTAATATTCAAAAATGGATTTCCTAGGTAAGTGTTCGGAGTGTTGAACCAGTTTAGAAAGTTTTTAAGTACGTGGATCGTACATTAAGTGGAGCTGTGAAACTTTTCGTTGCACCAGAGCATCAGTTTGTGATAAAGGCCGCGTGATTATTTAAATATGAAACGCCACATCTTTTCGATGTATGAGAAAGCCAAAGCCTGTGAAAAAACTAAATTGTTCCCAGTTCGAAGATTCAAATTCACTAAGACAAAATACTACAAAATATTTCCAGTAATTCTTGATTATAATAGATTTGAGGCTTTGAGATTAGACAGCGCAATCTTCTAAGAATAGAAGACCCAAGCTTACTTTCGGATTATGCTGATGTATTAACTCCATACTTAACGATCATATACAAACGTTCGCTCGACGAAAGATCCGTACCCAAAGACTGGAAATTTGGGCAGGTCACACCAATATTCAAGAAAGGTAGTAGGAGTAATCCACTAAATTATAGGCCCATATCGTTAACGTCGATATGCAGCAGGATTTTAGAACAGATATTGTGTTCGAACATTATGAATTACCTCGAAGGAAACGGTTTATTGACACACAGTCAACATGGGTTTAGAAAACATCGTTCCTGTGAAACACAACCAGCTCTTTATTCACATGAAGTGCTGAGGACAATAGATTTCATATAGATTCCGTATTTCTGGATTTCCGGAAGGCTTTTGACACGGTACCACACAAGCGGCTCGTAGTGAAATTGCGTGCTTATGGAATATCGTCTCAGTTATGTGACTAGATTTGTGATTTTCTGTCAGAGAGGTCACAACAGTTCGTAGTAACTGACGGAAAGTCATGTAGTAAAACAGAATCGATTTCGGGCGTTCCCCAAGGTAGTGTTACAGGCTCTTTGCTGTTCCTTATCTATATAAACGACTTGGGAGACAATCTGACCAGCCGTCTTCGGTTGTTTACAGATGACGCTGTCGTTTATGGACTAATAAAGTCATCAGAAGATCAAAACAAACTGAAAAACAATTTAGAAGAAATATCGGAATGGTGCGAAAAGTGGCAGTTGACCCTAAATAACGAAAAGTGTGAGGTCATCTACATGAGTGCTAAAAGGAACTCGTTAAACTTCTGTTACACGATAAATCAGTCTAATGTAAAAGCCGTAAATTCAACTAAATAACCAGGTATTAGAATTACGAACAACTTAAATTGGAAGGAACACATAGATAATGTTGTGGGGAAGGCTAACCAAAGACTGCGTTTAATTGGCAGGACACTTAGAAAATGTAACAGACCTGCTAAGGAGACTGCCTACACTACGCTTGTCCGTCCTCTTTTACAATACGGCTGCGCGGTGTGGGATCCTTACCAGATAGGACTGACGGAGTACATCGAAAAAGTTCAAAGAAAGGCAGCACGTTTTGTATTATCGCGAAATATGGGAGAGTGTCACAAAAATGATACAGGATTAGGTGTGGAAATCATTAAAAGAAAGACGTTTTCCGTTGCGACAGAATCTTCTCATGAAATTCCAATCACCAACTTTCTGCACCGAATGCGAAAATATTTTGTTGACACCGACCTGCATAGGGAGGAACGATCACCACGATAAAATAAAGGAAATCAAAGCTCGTACGGAAAGATATAGATGTTCATTCTTTCCGCGCGCTATATGAGATTGGAATATAGAAAATTATGAAGGTGGTGCGATGAACCCTCTGCCAAGCGCTTAAATGTGATTTGCACAGTATCCATGTAGATGTAGATGTAGAAAAGGAAACTACACTCAAAAAATTACAACGCACCACGAAGGAATCATCCGAAAAGGACGGAAATCGGTAGATGTGATGATCATGTACAGACAAACACATGATGACAATTTCGTTTAAATTGGATGAGGATTATTGGGCCGTACAGCAGACGCCAGTCAGGTTGATATCCTATCGCTGTCTGGGGCTTCTCCAGATACGCCTTCCCTTATAATCTGGGCTCAGTTCGTCAGTCACAGCTATACATCGACGATATTTTGCGCCTAGATTTGTTGTCCTTCATGGCAAACCATTCTTGGCTTAGGTTTCAGCAAGACAGTGCTCGCCCACACACAGCGAGAGTTGCTGCGGTTTGTATTCGTGCTTGTCAAACTCCACGTTGGTCAGCAGGGTCGCCGGCTGTCTCCCCAACTGAGAAAGTTTACAGCATTTTTGGCAGGTTCCTACAATCAGGTCGTGATTTTGACGATCTAGCGCACCAGTTGGACAGAATTTGTCACCATATTCCTCAGGAGGACTTATAACAACTGTGTCAACCAATATGAAGCCGAATAATGTTTGTAGAAGAGCCAGAGGAGGACATACGTATTATCGACTTGTTCAGTTTCTGAAGACCTTTCTCTTGAATAAATCTTTCAATTGTTCTGAAATTACAATCATTTGTTTTTCTGTGCAAGTACATTACATCTACCAATTTCTGCCCCATTCGGATATTTTCTTAGTGGTGCGTCGTTTTTCTTGTCTTGCAGTGTAATTCCGTATTTGTAAGGCAGCGTGCACCAGAAACTATTAAACAAGACGTCTGTGACGCTTATAAAACACACGTGCGTCCCATTTTCGAATAGTGCTCAGTTGTTTTGGGCCCTTACCAAACGTTATTAGCGGGAATATTGAATGTATACAAAGAAAGGCAGCACGAATGATCACACGATGATTTCACTTGTGGGAGAGTGGCTCGGAAATGCTGGAAAGATATCAATTGGAGTTGTTTGAATACAGGCTCCAATTATCCATCGAAAGTCTAAATACAGAGTTTAAAGAGCCAATATTAACTGAATATTTTCTTCAGCCTTCTAGCACAGACAGCGTAAAATAACATTAAACCAACTACCACACGCACCAGGGCATGTAAGAAGTCATTCTTCGCAAATGAAATGAAAAGAAATACAAGTACGTGGTAGAATAAGAAGTATCCTCTGTCACGTTCTTCATAGTGGTTGGCAGAGTATGGATGTATGCGTCGAGATTACTTTAATACAATGAAGTTGGTTGGGTGGTTGGTTTAAAGGCGGGAGAAGGGACCAGACTACGAGGTCATCGGTCCCTTGTTCCTAGTAAAACAATGCCACAAGTGTGAGAATAAAACGGACGAAACATAACACAAAACAGAAAGAAAGGAAAAGCCACAAGAACGAAGGGAAGGCAACGAACACTAAAAGGAATGACAGAGGACAAGAAAACAACAGAGAGACGCTAGAGACAGAACAGAATAAAACATGAAAGCAGATTACAGTGGTTGGCCAACCACGAGAATAAAAAGGGAAGGCCAGCCACTCTGCAACACATTAAAACCTCCAACCTAAAAGCACTAGGATGGAGTACAGAGGGACATAGAAGTATAAAATCCGTTCTCACGGATAAAACGTAAAACTGAAGCTGCTGTGGAGGCATTGTGGCCCAACACTAAAGGCAGGGTGCTGGGAAAGCTAAAAGTCTGCCGCAGAGCAGCTAAATGTGGGCAGTCCAGCAAGAGGTGGATGACTGTCATTTGGGAGCCACAGCGACACTGAGGTGGGTCCTCGCGACTGAGTGGGTAACCATGCGTTAGCCACGTATGGCCAATGCAGAGCCGACAGAGAACAACTGATTCCCTGCGAGAGGCCTACATGGAAGACTTCCACACATTCGTAATCTCCTTAATGACACGCAGTTTGTTGTGCGTGCTGTTGTGCCATTCCGTCTCCCAAAGCCGGAAAACCCTGCAGTGTAAGACAGAACGCAGGTCAGCTCCGGAGATGCCTATCTCCAGAAGCGGTTTCATCGTCGCCTGTTTGGCCAGCCTGTCAGCAAGTTCATTGCCGGGGATTCCAACGTGTCCTGGGGTCCACACGAACACCACGGAACGGCGTGACTGTTCCAGGGCATAGATGGACTCCTGAATGGAAGCTACCAGAGGGTGGCGAGGGTAGAACGAGTCGATAGCTTGTAGGCTGCTCAATGAGTCAGTACACAGAAGAAATGAAATACAATGGCGGTAGTATCGCGTACACAATGAATAAAAGGACTGTGCATTGGCGGACCTGTCACTTGTGCTTAGGTGATTCATGTGAAAATTTTTCGACATGATTATCGCCGTACGAAGGGAATTAACAGACATAGTACGCGGATTGGCAGTTGGAGCCAGACACTTGGCACATTCCATATCGGAAATCGTTAGGAAATTCAGTATTCCAAGATCCACAGTGCCAAGTGTGTCCTGAGAACACTAAATTTCAGCATTAACTGTCATTACGGACAACGCGATGGCCTTCAGTTAACGACCGAGAGCAGTAGCATTCACGTAGAGTCGTCAGTGCTAACAGACAAGCAGCACCGCGCCAAATAACCGTAGAAATCAATGTGGGACGTACTACGGACGTATCCGTCCGGACAGTGCGGCGAAATTTGGCGTTAATGGGCTACGACAGCAGACGAACGACGCGAGTGCCTTTGCTGACAGCACGATATCACTTTTAGCGCCTCTTTTGCGCTCATGACCTTATCGTTTGTATCGTAGACGACTGAAAAATCATGGCCTGGTCAAATGAGTCCAGATTTCAGTTAGCAAGAGGTGGTGGTAGGGTTTGCACGTGGCGCAAAACCCACGAACCAATGGACACAAGTTGTCAATGGGGCACTGTGCAAGCTGGTCATGGCTCCGAAACAATGTGGGTTGTGTTTACATGATACAAAGAACGTTGACTGCAGATGGTCGCATTCGGCTAATTGAATACCATTTTCAGCCATTTATGGACTTAATGATCCCAAAACAACTATGGAATTTTTACGGATGAGAATGCACTACGTCACCGGGCCGCAATTGTTCGCCATTGGTATGAAGAACATTCTGGACAGTTCGGGCGAATGATTTGGCCAGCCAGATCACCCAGCATGAAACCCATCGAACATTATGGGACACAATGGAGAGGTAAGTTCGTGCACATACTCCTGCACCGGCAACAGTTTCGCAGTTGTGGACGGCTAGAGCAGCATGGCTCGATATTTCTGCATGGGACTTCCAACGACTTGTTGATTCCATGCTACGTCGGGTTGCTGCACTACACCAGGCAAAAGGAAGTCCGACACGATTGTAGGTGGTATCCCATGACGTCCCGTTATCTGTTAATGAATACTGCTACGACCGAAATGGTCCTATTGCCTGTGGTATACACTTGCTGTTGACCCACTTTGCAACTGACATCTAGTACCAAAGCGTATTTTGGTATTTTTGAACTAAAAAAAAGTCTAGTTTGACAGTTGGTTACGCACCAGGCGACGTATCACTGCAGATTAGATTGTTTTAATATAAATATTACATTGTAACTGAAACTCCTCCCGAACAGGCTATGAAGGCCCAACGGTACTGACCGACCGCCATGTCATCCTCAGCACATAGGCATCACTTGGTGCGGATACGGAGGGGCATGTGGTCAGCACACCGCTCTCCCGGCCGCATATGTGACTGGAGCCGCTACTTTTCAATCAAGTAGCTCCTCAGTTTGTCTCACAATGGCTGAGTGCACCCCGCTTGCCAACAGCGCTCGGCAGACCGGATGGTCACCCATCCAAGTTCTAGCCTAGCCCAACAGCGCTTAACGTCGGTGATCTGACGGGAACCCGTGTTACCACTGTGGCAAGGCCGTTGGCAAATATTACACTAGCTGCTTACTATCTAACTTGACGCTAGTCGGTGGGGGGAGAGGGGAGGGTCATTGGGATAGGTGATAACTGCGTAACCCCTTACGACCGCTCCTAGCATGCCATGCGCCGGATAACATCTACATCTGCATCTACATGGATACTCTACAAATCACAGATAAGGGCCTGGCAGAAGGTTCATAAACTCGCCTTCACAATAATTCTTTATTATTCAAATCTCAAAAAAAAAAAAAAAAAAAAAAAAACGCGCAGAAAAAACGAACACCTATGTCTTTCTGTGCGAGCTGTGATTTCCATTATATTATTATGATGATCGTTTCTCCATATGAAGGTCGGTGTCAACAAAATATTTTCGCATCCGGAGGAAAAAGTTGGTGACTGATAGTTCGTGAGACGATTCCGCCACAACGAAAAAAGCCTTTGTTTTAATTATGTCCACCTAATATCCTGTATCATGTCAGTGACACTCTCTGCCCCATTTGGCGGATGTAAACTATCTGATCAAAAGTATCCGGACACCACAATGTAATGCGGACTCGATGTCATGAGAGACGGACTCCCCAGTAAAAAAAGGAAACAAGGAGCATTGTTTTGTCAGTAGAGAAACAGTAACAACAGAATGGGTCGGTCAGAAGAGATCGAGCCGGCCGGTGTGGCCGAGCGGTTCTAGGCGCTACAGTCTGGAGCCGCGCGACCGCTACGATCGCAGGTTCGAATCCTGCCTCGGGCATGGATGTATGTGATGTCCTTACGTTAGTTAGGTTTAAGTAGTTAAATCCCATAGTGCTCAGAGCAATTTGAACCTTTTTTTTTCCAGAACAGATCGATACCTTCCAACGTGGACTAGTCATTGGGTATCACCTGAACAATAAATCTATTAGCCACATTTCAACCCTTCTAAACCTGGCCAAGTCGACTTTTGGTAGTGTGATAGTGCAGTGGACGATTTCGGTTTGGCGCATACCTGTAGGCATCTTGTGTAGTGCCAACAGTGAAGTACATAGGTACTGGTGTTACTGGTGTGTGTGGTTAGTGTGTGGTCTCGTTACTGCACTTAAGGAAACGCTAGATGCAAACTGATGCGAACACATTTTGCTGCATTATGTATAGAAATATTTCGGAATGCCAGATTGTGTTCACCTCCATGACACTGTACTGTCATAAAGTATCACCTGTAAGGCCGTGGTTTGTGGACAATACCATTGTTGAAATGGAATGGCATGCCCTCAGGCCCGACCTTAACGCAAGGAACAACTTTGCGATGAGTCAGAACGTCAACTTCGCTCCAAACCCAACGTCCAAGATGATTCCATTCTCTGGTTTCTGTTCTCGAGAAAGAATGGGCTGCCTTTCTGCCACCGTCATTTAGACACCTCATTAAAAGTGTCCACTGAAAAGATCGTCTTAGCTAGATACCCCAGGTGGGCGCTACTAATTGTGACACATTCTATACAGGAAATTTATAGTTGTGGTGGCTCTAGTGCCTCTCTCAGTCTTTCACCGCAAGCGGCGATTTGTGTCACCTGGGCATTAAACCGGCCGTGGGTCAATCGTTAACATGGTTTATATGTCAATGGCAGGACTGGTTCTCAAACTTGCCACCCACACAGCTCACTCACGTTCAGCAAAGGGGTCCTTGCTGCTACTTCGCTACGGTTTTGTATTGAGAAAATTTAGAGAACCGGTATTTGAAGTTGACTCCAAAACGATTGTACTATCGCCAACGTACACTTCGCCTAAGGACTACGAAGAAACATTGGAAATTTGTGGTAAGTTCTGAGGGAACCAAACTGCTGAGGTCATCGGTCCCGAAGCTTACACACTACTTAATTTAACTTACACTAAGGACAACACACACACCCACGCCGGAGGGGGGACTCGAAGGTCCGACTGTGTCAGCCGCGCGAACCGTGACAAAACGCCCTAGACCGCGCGGCGACTACGAAGGTAAAAGAAAATAGGGCTCGTACGGAAGCATATAGACAATATTTTTAAATTCGCTCTGTTTCCCAATGAAAGAGAAAAGGAAATGACTAGTAGGGATACAAGGTGTCCTCCGTTTACCACCAAATTCTGCCGACTAAGGATTGGAATGAGACGCGATAATGAAGAAAGCAATAAAATTGGAGGGGACACGGACGTTTTTACCCTCCTTCCACTACTTTTGCTACTTCCAAGTCTTGGTTGGTAATATCGGCTGAGAAAATAAAACAGAATTCGAGAATACGTCTTCTGTGGCTAATTAATAATATTGCGGTAGTTATTGTTCGTCGTGCCCATAGACAGATATAATCTATTCACTTAACTGAAACATCGTGTTAACATACGTAAAAGGGACAAACTTGAACTGTTAATTATAGCCTCCCCTCTTCTGTTTATAATTAATAATTTATGCGTCATTAATAATGTATCTATTGTTTATTATACATCATATTGAAACCAGTGTACAGCAGCTGTCATAAACAATAAGATAAACATTTTGTTTTAGAACAGTTTTTTCAGATAGGTGATGCAATTCGTAATTTATTCACTGCAATGGTATGTCTACTTTCTTGAGGAGGTATTTTTCATACGCAAAGTTCATTTGAGTAACACTATTCAATAACGCTTCATTTTCATTAAAGACCATCCCTCAAGGATTAGGCCTCAGCTCTGCTCCAATTGGCTGACTGCTGGCTACACGGGGGCACGAGGAGCAATCTATGACCATAAGATGTGATCAGCATGTTACCACACACTCTAGTTATTGCCAGCAGATGGAACATATGATTCCGTTGCCTCATTCGGCCGAACGAGGTTGAACGAACCTTCTTAACTCAGAAAAATTCTGAGGAGATACCGGGAATTTAGCCCGGGTATTTACATTCTAAAGGCAGCGGCGCTAACCATTTGACTATAAAGGCCGTTATTTTTATTTATCTTACTTACAAAAGTACTAAATTTGTTTCATCTGAGTAGAAAATACTGCGGAAAAGGAGCGTTACGGAATCGGTAGGCGCGCATATTTACAGTTCTTCCAGGGGCGCAGGATTCTCTCTGTACGGCTCTGATGACGAAGAGGGGGAGAGAGCTTACTATTATTCTTCGTACTAGCTGCATCCAGCGATGTTAACCACGGTAAACAGTTATTTATAAAAATGCCCAATATGTATTTATTCCAGTTTTTTATTAGTCCATCAACTTCTTCCCCATTTCTCCGATCATCTCCTCCTGCCGCCTTCTCTCTCCTCATTGTCACCCCCACTCCAGTAGGAGGCTGGTGGTTCTTACCCCGACACTATTTGTTTCCAGATCGTAACTAACATGTGTACCAATTTTTGTTGAAATCGTCTTGGGGGTTTAGTACGAGCTTTTAGCCTGTGGCTTTGCATGCCTACACATATGTCAAATATATTTCATATGTATTTAAACACTTCATACGTATTTGTACTCATATTTCACCTGTATTTCTAGCAAATTTCGCCCTTCAGTTTCATGTTCACGTATCTCAATGTTTATGATGTCGTATATCCTGGACTGTGTGTCGTACAATGACATAATTTTGTTGGTACATCCAGTGGTATACGTGGCTACAGTCTATGTACTGTATTATGAATAGGGTTAGTAGTAAAGAAGTAATAAATTGAAACGTCATGCACACTGTGGCAGTTCTTAACACGTCTCAGTATGTGTCGTAAAATGATATAATTTTGCTGGTACATTCAGTTGTATTGAAACGTCCCCTTTGAAAAATTTATGATTGATTGCTTAAACTGACACAATATTTTTTTAGCGCAACGCAATCTGACTTTCAATAATCCCTACAAAAGAATGGCCCTGACTAACATTAACCTATACCTTTCACAAATCACTTACCTCACAAAAATCTTCGTTACTCGAACTACTGCAATACAGCGAGCGCCACTACTGCCAGCTAAATAAAAGATTCAAACTACGGGAGGCACTAACTACTGATAGGCATAGTTAGCAAATGAAAGATTTTAACAGAGAACAAACAATGTATTTACCTTAATAGTCATAATATATATAGCAGTTCATGACATCCAGTCTTACAAATTTGAAAACTCCGCCATCTCTCCCCCCACATCCACCACTGCAGGCGGCTCACCTCCAACTGCGCAACGCTATGCGCTGTTAACAGCGAACAGCCCAACACTACAATGGCGAATATTACAACAATGCCACCCAGCCACAGACTGCACACAGCACAGCCAGTGATTCTCATACAGAGCGCTACGTGGCGTTACCAATATAAAAACCTAAACTGCCTACTTACATAGCCCCCATGCTCCCCACAAAAAATTTTACAAATTGTTTTGGGCACTGGCCAATACATATTTGTTAAAAATTTTTTTACAATTACAATAACAAAGAAATCATATGCACACACTTATTGATACAATGTTGGTCAAAAGCTAAAATTTTCTCACAGTCCATAAAGACAGTCCTGATCGTTCATCACAGTAAAATAGCAGTGTTTTTCTCAAAGTCTGAGCAGTAAAAGAAAATGCACACGGAAATAGTGGATTTCCATGCAGTCTTGAAGAAGTAGTGTCGTCCTTCTAACAGAAAGACAGTGCTCACTCTTGCATGCAGGCGGGTAATGGGCCACAACAGAGCAAACCCACAGCAGAGTAAGTCGAAGTTTTGAAGAATTATGGTATTGGTGGGCCATCAGAGGTGCAGAGCCACTGCGGTCCTTGTAGAAATAATGGTATCGGTGGGCCACCAGATATGCAGACTCACTGTAGTCCTTGTAGAGACGGCCAGCAACCATCTGTTGCGACTGTGCAGGTGCACAATCACCATTGAAGAGTCTTGCGGACAATATAGCAATTCCATAAACCACCACTTGCCCACTCACAAAAATTTTTTTTGAAATGTCCTTAGAACCAGCAATGCTGTTATCCAGTCCCTTGCTGAATTATCAACACACGTGCAAGCACTAACAGTCCCAACTTCTCACATACTGTGCATATATTATGACCAACAGAAACGTGTGCAGTGAAATGATACTTAATTTGAAGAACTGGTAACAATTACAATTTGATAACATAAAAATACAATTACAAAGATACAGAAAACATCATTAAAGAACATAAAAATACAGATAACATTTGTAGTAAAACAGGCTTTACGAAAGAATTGAACTAACATATACATCACTGTTACAGGAATTATGACATAAGTAAATACATAAAAGATCAGAATAACTTTTAAAACATCAACTTCACACATGAGCATTAAAATAAAACAGAATAAATAATGTCTAAGCATCTTTACAAGGTAAAAAACATTATCAGAAAAATTCTACAACATAAATCTTATTAGCTAAACACATACAGACAGGAAAAACACAAATTCACATAGTGTAATAACACAAAAATACAGGACAGGGTTTGTTTTCAGTGTGACATTTGGTACTGCAGTCCAACCCAAAACTTCATTCCATAGATCTTTCGTCTTATTTCAACATTTGTTTTCACCAAAAAAATTTTATCTAAGCATGCTTTCTGTATTTATATGTTCACACATTTCTTACCTCATTATTTATTTTCCATTATCTTACCTCATCCTTTATTTCCAAGAAAATCCTACCTATACCTGCTTTCTGTACTTTTTTCGTATAACTTGTCAACGCATTTCTTCCAATTCATCGCAACTCATTCTCTTATATAGTCTGCCCCCTCTTAAGCTAACTTTAATCTACTGAGCTCAGATGCTAAACTAAGGGACGACGCAATGCAGCAGCACAAAACAATTAACACAAACAGCAATGACAAAAAAATGCAAATTGACAAAGCAAGCAACAATATATGTAAGTTATATATAAGTTAGCAAATCAAATGCAACATTATCACTAATATGAGCCAATGTGCAGCAAAAAGAAAAATAAAGCAGTAGTAAAGCTGGCTTAACAGAGTAATACAAAGTGAAATTCAGTAGCACTATGCCTGGCACACAGCAGCAGCAAATGCAATAACTTATACCTAAACATGACAAAGCTCAAGCAGAAAATATATTACAATAAAAATGGCCATGTTTAATACCTATATCACAACTTAATACTAGAGTGATGCATCACGATAACTTACTCTACCAAAAAAATTACCAAGTAGTTGAAAAGAAAATTATGTATGCAGTTACTGTTATTAAACCCTTCTTATTGTTCTTTCCATTCCAAGTGCTCCTTTCTCGAAGAATATGGATCATAAAATTACTATTTAATAGATCTGTTGGCAGAAAGTGTTCACATTAGCAAATGCATTTAATTTTATTTTATAAAACCAATGTTGCAACACAGCTGGAAACTAGATATTAAATGAAATAAGCAAATATGTACAAAGTAAAGCATAAAAATATCATTCAATAGTCATGTGGCATTTCATAAGTTAGTAGAAATTCTCTCAACTCTCGTAGAAAGATGCTTGTCGTAATCAGGTGTGCAGATGGAAGAATATTTCCCATCAGTTCATACGCATTTCAGTAAGTAGCACAAAGTACGAGTAATCATATGTTTTCAAGTAATGAGCATGTCATATTTGCGATGCTTTCTACAAAGGAACGTCAATAGCGAGGTTAATGATCTCTTTTCGTTCTCCATCTGTGCCTCTGAAAGGCACGCACTAATGGCTTTTTCCCAGGCGACTGTCGCGCATCTGGGTGCCCACCACGCATTACGTGAAGGTCACTTAACTTTCCTACCGAAATATTTACGACAGCAGTTTCCGCTACAGTGGCAGTCTCATATAAAAAATTTCACAGGTCGAGAATTTGCGTTACAAATGTGTAGAAACAAAATCCTATAAATACAACAGTGTCCAAAAAATTTTCAGTGGCATTGTGATACATTCACACATGTACACACATTTCATAATTCTAAAGTACAATTCTTGGTTTCCAACATCCTTTTCCACAAATCAGAGTCCCTAACCACTATTCATTATTCCTTACCTTATTACACATATACACATTCGTCGACACTTCTTCAATATTTCATCATAAGAAATACATAGCATAATCAAATTCCTCATATACGGTATCATCATCTTATTGATCATAAACATGCCTCAACAGCATAATACATATCGTCGTTGTAATAATATCATAACATCTCAGTCAATTCTCAAAATCGTCGTAGCTTCCTCCAATAATTTCAAAACCTAAAAAAAAAAAAAAAAAAAAAAAAAAATTCTTTGCTCATTTCAATAGTGTCATCTACCTCAAACATACTTTAAAATCATGATCCCGTACCAAACACATCATTCAAAGCTCTCATAGTACCACAATGGTTCCGAAAAAATATGAACAGTTCACTAAGTACAGACAAAATACAATTTCGTAAGTGTGAAGTTATCCAACTGTGTAATTACATAAACAGGAGCCAGCCGGAGTGGCCTTGCGGTTCTAGGTGCTACAGTCTGGAACCGGGCGACCGCTACGGTCGCAGGTTCGAATCCTGCCTCGGGCATGGATGTGTGTGATGTCCTTAGGTTAGTTAGGTTTAATTAGTTCTAAGTTCTAAGCGACTGATGACCTCAGAAGTTAAGTCGCATAGTGCTCAGAGCCATTTGAACCATTTTTTTTTGTAATTACGTAAACATGTGTCACTGATGTAGTAAAAAAAAAGTTTGTCTCTCTCAGTTAAATGATCAGATAGCTGTGTAATTCTGTGTTAGAGAAACGTGGTACCGATGTGTAAAGTTGTATAAGCAAATACCATATTAGCTAGGGCTCCTTGTGCTTGCCAAACACATGGTACACAAGGTAAGCGTGTACCCCCCTGAGGATTAATGTAATTATACCCTCAGGTGTTACAGATTACAGCAATGGAATGAAATGTGTCACAGAAAACTTTATTTGTAATTCAAAAATCTTGAAAAATAAATGGATTAAGTACAAAATTAATCACTCAAATGCGTGTCCTGTAGCGCTAAATGTGCGTCTTGCTGTAAGATAATTCTGTGGAAGTGTCGTAGTTATCGTCCTCTGTAAGCAAAGTTCTGCTGAAGTCAATGTACTTACCTCATCATAAACGAAAGTGAAATTCTTTGTGTATAGATATCGTAGTTATTATGTACAGTACCGTGATCAAGAATGTACTACACTGTAATGTATTGTTGTGCTACAAAAAGGCTGTCTTATTGTAGCTTTACCACAAAAGCTACTACTAAAACATCTTTTACTTTCCAGAATAATACAGAAAAACTGTGCAGATATAAAACAGATACACCGCAAAAGCAACAATGTAAATTGTATCACATATTAGTAGCGTAGTGATATAATCGTGTAGCTGTCAAATAAACTAACCAGTGTGCCATCTGGTATCTCTCAGAAAATACTTCAAATCCAGAATGTATTTTCAAGTAAATCAAAATGTTGCATTAAAATCTCATTAGCAATACTGGTAAATGTTCTAAGTATGTGAGCCTTATAGTCGTCACATAATCGTGCAACTAACAAGCAAGAATGTACACACACAATAACACTGTGTTGTCTGTTCACAATAACAATGCATTCGTAATTTCTGTTTAAATAAGTTCTCTTGGTTCTTGACTGCGTATTTATCTTCAAACATTGTTGCATATTAACAGATTCTAAGTCTGACAAAGCATACTAGTAATGTAAAGTGAAAAATTTTATAGCAAAGACTAAGTTAAAAAGACAGATTATCTCTCAATAAACGGTTTTACATGTGAAATGTGGTGCAATCCTTTACTCTTCATAGTACTCTGAGTTTCAGCCTGAACACAATTATCATGCAGTATACGTCAGAAAAGAATACTGGAATTTTTCTCAAGGTTAGCGTCTATGTCATTTTTCTCTGAGCCAGCCGGCGCACGTGGCTGCTTGCGGTGCGAGTCATTGTCTGCTATCTCTTTGTTGGCGCGCGTCGTTATTAGGATTTAGAGACCTCACTTCTACAAATTCACCTTGTCGAGAGGGCCCTGCTCTGTTTGAATCCCGCCAGTTCTGATGCAATTCAGGTCTCTCGTTACGATTATATCGTCGGTCGTCATGTCGGTAGTTTACATAGTTTCTTTTTTGTCGGTCACGTGGTGGAGAATTTCTCCCTGAATCGTAACTGCGCGCTAAACTGTTGCGTCTGAAATTATTCTGTCTCCCTTGATAATAATAGTTCTGGTTACCATATTGTCTGTTTCTATGATTGTCTTGTCATATTCATTACTACGGAAATGCGAACTTTCTCTGTAGCTATTACTCTGCCAGTGGTTGTCATACGGGTGGTGTCTGTTTTGGTCACGATTTGTGTTGTGAGAATAGCCTCCTGCCTACTTACAGTATATGTGAATATTGTATGCAAAATGTGTCGCAAATACAGTCAGTGGGAAAGAAGTATAATATTAAAACGTTGTGCTTCATGCGGCAGTTTTTTTTTTTCGTGAACAGCGAAAATTTAGTAACCACTTCGTCTCATCATTTTGTGAGGTCTGTCAGCGAAAAAGTTTCGTAAAAATCTGGTTTTATGTATAAGGTTTGTTGCAAGTCGCTAAGTGCTCCCATTCTCAAACACTGGATGAATAAAGTATGGATATTCACATGTCGTGGCTACACTTCTTTTTCACCCCCAACCTTTTGGTAGGCACGTATATACAAATTAATCTACGTTTTAATTGAGGGTATAAGCTATCCCCATTCCAAATTTCATCCAAACCTGTCCAGCTATTCAGCATGAAAGAGTAACAAACATACTAAAACACTCACGTATCCGCACTCTCTCTCTCTCTCTCTCTCTCTCTCGCATTTATAATATCTGCTAGAGAATCTGGCAATGCGACATTGTTGCTAACTATGTATAAGAATTGTATATATGTCCTCATCTTCTTCTGCCCCTCTCTCTGTCCATCTTCTCCTCCTTCTCTTCCTCCTCCTCTCTTTGTCCATTTCATCCTCTGCCCCCTCCCTTGTCCGTCTCCTCCTCCTCCTCCTCCTCCCCCTCCCCCTCCCCTAAATCTCTCTCCAACTACTCATCACCATTCTCTGTCCATCTCCTCCTCCCCCTCCCCCTCTGCCTCTCTCTTTGCCTATCTCCTCTTTCCCTCTCTCTCTGACCTCTAGTCTTGTTTATTGTTATTGTTAACGAAACCTTGCTTTGGAAATGAAGTCACTTAAAAAGAATGGGTAAATCAGCGGGGATCATTAATATAATAGGTACAGGACAGACCTCTCCATGTGCTGAATAGTAACTCCAATGACAATATTTCTCATAATTTAAATCTGTGAACAGATAGGACTACACAGTTCCGGTTGATTCAGATTTCCAGTAGTATTCCAGTCATAAGCCGGTAAGTCATAAATACAACTTTCCTCTATCCTTTTAAAACTGACTGCAACAAAGAAACCCAAACAGCACATTGTTGTGTATACAAATTCTGTTTAAAATTATATATAATGAGAATGATCACACGCAGAAGAAGCAATTTATATAATGGTTTAAACGCCCTGATATCTAGGTTAAAACTGTCTCCAGGGAGGAACACCAAACTTCAGATTTTCAGAGCACAGCGTTTTGTATCTGGCAGTCAGTATTAACAGGAAGACTGTATAGCGTTGTTTAAAAGATATATAGCCTATGCCCATTTGAATGTTAGTAGAGTATCAGGAAAAAATTTGATGTAAATGGTGAAGAACTTTGCCGCGCGGGATTAGCTGAGCGGTCTAGGCGCTGCAGTGATGGACTGTGCTGCTGGTCCCGGCGGAGGTTCGAGTCCTCCCTCGGGCATGGGTGTGTGTGTTTGTCCTTAGGATAATTTAGGTTAATTAGTGTGTAAGCTTAGGGACTGATGACCTTAGCAGTTAAGTCCCATAAGATTTCACACACATTTGAACATTTTTTGAAGAACTTTAAGAGACTTTTGCTAGCAATGTTTCCCTTCATGTATTCTACATATACACTCCTGGAAATGGAAAAAAGAACACATTGACACCGGTGTGTCAGACCCACCATACTTGCTCCGGACACTGCGAGAGGGCTGTACAAGCAATGATCACACGCACGGCACAGCGGACACACCAGGAACCGCGGTGTTGGCCGTCGAATGGCGCTAGCTGCGCAGCATTTGTGCACCGCCGCCGTCAGTGTCAGCCAGTTTGCCGTGGCATACGGAGCTCCATCGCAGTCTTTAACACTGGTAGCATGCCGCGACAGCGTGGACGTGAACCGTATGTGCAGTTGACGGACTTAGAGCGAGGGCGTATAGTGGGCATGCGGGAGGCCGGGTGGACGTACCGCCGAATTGCTCAACACGTGGGGCGTGAGGTCTCCACAGTACATCGATGTTGTCGCCAGTGGTCGGCGGAAGGTGCACGTGCCCGTCGACCTGGGACCGGACCGCAGCGACGCACGGATGCACGCCAAGACCGTAGGATCCTACGCAGTGCCGTAGGGGACCGCACCGCCACTTCCCAGCAAATTAGGGACACTGTTGCCCCTGGGGTATCGGCGAGGACCATTCGCAACCGTCTCCATGAAGCTGGGCTACGGTCCCGCACACCGTTAGGCCGTCTTCCGCTCACGCCCCAACATCGTGCAGCCCGCCTCCAGTGGTGTCGCGACAGGCGTGAATGGAGGGACGAATGGAGACGTGTCGTCTTCAGCGATGAGAGTCGCTTCTGCCTTGGTGCCAATGATGGTCGTATGCGTGTTTGGCGCCGTGCAGGTGAGCGCCACAATCAGGACTGCATACGACCGAGGCACACAGGGCCAACACCCGGCATCATGGTGTGGGGAGCGATCTCCTACACTGGCCGTACACCACTGGTGATCGTCGAGGGGACACTGAATAGTGCACGGTACATCCAAACCGTCATCGAACCCATCGTTCTACCATTCCTAGACCGGCAAGGGAACTTGCTGTTCCAACAGGACAATGCACGTCCGCATGTATCCCGTGCCACTGAACGTGCTCTAGAAGGTGTAAGTCAACTACCCAGGCCAGAAAGATCTCCGGATCTGTCTCCCATTGAGCATGTTTGGGACTGGATGAAGCGTCGTCTCACGCGGTCTGCACGTCCAGCACGAACGCTGGTCCAACTGAGGCGCCAGGTGGAAATGGCATGGCAAGCCGTTCCACAGGACTACATCCAGCATCTCTACGATCGTCTCCATGGGAGAATAGCAGCCTGCATTGCTGCGAAAGGTGGATATACACTGTACTAGTGCCGACATTGTGCATGCTCTGTTGCCTGTGTCTATGTGCCTGTGGTTCTGTCAGTGTGATCATGTGATGTATCTGACCCCAGGAATGTGTCAATAAAGTTTCCCCTTCCTGGGACAATGAATTCACGGTGTTCTTATTTCAATTTCCAGGAGTGTATTTAAAACGTATGTAAACTATGTCCATCCAAAGATTTATTGGAGTATAGTGTAAAAATAGGAAAGTAATCGGTCAGGCACATTCTGAGGTATTCACTAAAAAAGTTTCCCTTTATGTATTACATATACACTTATCTACCACATATATATCAAATAATATGTAGCCTACGTCTCATGTAAAAATTATATATATATATATATATATATATATATATATATATGTGTGTGTGTGTGTGTGTGTGTGTGTGTGTGTGTGTGTGTGTGTGTGTGTGTGTGTGTGTGTGTGTGTGTGTGTGTGTGTGTATCACATACATCAAAAATTTTGATTATGTCTGTCTGAACCTTTGTCGGTGTATCATGAAAAATCGGAAGTAAATAGGTCAAGAAATTTTCGTGAGTTTTTGTGACATTTCTCCCTAATATTATATATATCAGCCTGAATGTTTACTAGAGCATTGTGTGAAAATTTGAGCTAAATCGGCCACGAACTGTTCGAAATTTTTGGTAACAGCGTTGAACAACGACTTAGTTTTATATATTATAGTAATATATACACAGATCTTTATGTACCATACACATTTAAAAAATGGGTGGTCTGTGTCTGAACATTCATTAGAGTATGAAGTAAAAAGTTTCTATTCTTTCTAACTACATTTCCCCCTGAATGTAGTATATATTTATAAACCATATATATTAAAAATATGTAGTCTATGTTCGTCTGAAAATTTATTAAGAAACTGTGTAGCTTATATCCGTCCGAACGTTTATAAGTGTATCACGTACAAATTTTAAGTACATCTGTCAAGAACTGTTAGACACTGGTAACCACTTTAAACTAAAAACTGTCTTTATACAGCCGGCCGAAGTGGCCGAGCGGTTCTAGGCGCTACAGTCTGGAACCGCGCGACCGCTACGGTCGCAGGCTCGAATCCTGCCTCGGGCATGTCCTTAGGTTAGTTAGGTTTAAGTAGTTCTAAGTTCTAGGGAACTGATGACCTCAGCAGTTAAGTCTCACAGTGCTCAGAGCCATTTGAACCATTGTCTTTATACAGTATAGCAGTATAGGTAACCTTACAGAGTCAGTACTAGCTTGAAGTAAATCGGACACAGACTTTTCGAGATTTTGGGTAACAACGTTAAATTACGACTTTATATATATATATATATATATATATATATATATAGAGAGAGAGAGAGAGAGAGAGAGAGAGAGAGAGAGATATGTAGCCTATGTCTGTCCAAACGTTTGTTAGAGTATCGCGTAGAAATTTGAAGTAATTCGGTTAAGAACTTCCCGAGTTTTTTGATAGAACATTTTCCTTTTATATAGTGTGTTTATATACAGCATATATTAAGAAACTGTGTAGCTTATATCCGTCCGAACGTTTATAAGTGTATCACGTACAAATTTTAAGTACATCTGTCAAGAACTGTTAGACACTGGTAACCACTTTAAACTAAAAACTGTCTTTATACAGCCGGCCGAAGTGGCCGAGCGGTTCTAGGCGCTACAGTCTGGAACCGCGCGACCGCTACGGTCGCAGGCTCGAATCCTGCCTCGGGCATGTCCTTAGGTTAGTTAGGTTTAAGTAGTTCTAAGTTCTAGGGAACTGATGACCTCAGCAGTTAAGTCCCACAGTGCTCAGAGCCATTTGAACCATTGTCTTTATACAGTATAGCAGTATAGGTAACCTTACAGAGTCAGTACTAGCTTCCAAAATTGCAATGGAAGCACCAGCTGAAGATACAATGCCAAGCAGTTTTAATTCGTCTGCCACCATGGCTACCACAGCGTAGGATCGCAATACCTTGACTGTGGAGACATCTATCGGTGCCTTCGGTTGTCCGAGGTCGCACGCCGCGGCTCGACGCTCCAATCCCACTGGTGCTCTAGTCACCCACTGCCGCTCCATCATAGCCTGTCTGCAGCCCTAGATTACACAGGAACGTGATGAGGGATGCAGTGCTACGGCGCTGTATTGCAGCGTGGTAGAGATCGTAGTATCTGTCTCACTCTATTCCCATAGTAGCAGAGGAGAGTAATGGGGCATTCCTTGCCATCACACTGCCAATCGGCGGGAACACGGCATGCGAAGTGTCCCGCCGCCGGGGCACATCAAAGGCTGTTGCCAGGACGACGCCGGCAGACCCCACAATTACGGGCCACGTGGCTCGGCGCTGCGCTGCGCGGCGCGGCCGAGTTTAATTTAACAATTTGATTGGTTGACGGTCGCCCGCCAGTCGTGCCCCAAATGAAGCAATCAGCACCTGTCGGATTGCATATTGATTAAAGAGCCCCTCTCGGCCGCACAGTCTGCTGCTGCTGCTGCTGCCGCCGCCATCAAACGCTTTAATTGCCAAAATGCGCTCACCTGCCCAGGGACGCGGCCGCGTTTTGTTAGCTTTAACTACGACGAGCTGTCGCCGGACCGGCGCAGACTGCACCAAACACGCGCCAATCAGCCACCCTTCGTCCTTCGGCAGCCTGCTACTATTGACAGTGTTATGAATGCGGTCTTTTTTATTCAGCGCCTACTGCGAGCAACAGACAAACGACCCTCGCACGAAACGTTCATTCAAACGGTATGTATCCATATATTCTGTCATGACGCTACAACATTTGCAAAGGATATCGGTTGGGTTTATTTCCAACTTTAGCCGAGCCGGTTTTATAGCCTCTCTCTTCAGTACTCCCGTTAATCAGTCAAATTTTTCTTTCGAATTTCATTCACTGCAGTAGTGCATCAAAACCAGTCGTTCCTAAGGCTGTCCTCTCACGGGACGTGAAAACGCACGTGGACTAGCAGCTGGTGACGTCACATGTTGGATTTTTTTTTTATGGTTTTAGGCCGCAAAACTGCTACTCTCATAAGCGCCCGTTCTGTGGCTGAGGGATGGGTAAAAAAACCGAATGGGAAGTTATACGATCATAAGCTCTTTCAAAGCACCAGAAAATTCCTCAGTTCCACACCCTCTCGAGATATCAAGTTTCTGTCCTTAGTGGTTTGTCCTGCGTGATGATGAGTCGGAGAATCATTCTGACCCTATTTCACCCCAGTACGGGTTGAATTATCAAAAGCAGTGAAAGATGTACTTTTATCATTTCTAACAGATCATCCAGATACCACTTTTCGTGGATTTACCTTTAAAAATACTTCCACTAAAAATTTTTCGTTCTCTATTTTCCCCCTTAGGGGTACAATTTCCAGAAATAGTGAAACACTTTTTTTTAATTTCCAACCGCGAAGCCAAGTACATATTTTCATAGCCTTGGCTCTCTCGAAAACGCATCGTTTTACCGATGATATGTTATAATAAAATGAATGGTAACTATATATCGGTTGGTTACGGCTTTCTGTAGCAGATGCCGGCCGGAGTGGCCGATCGGTTCTAGGCGCTACAGTCTGGAGCCGAGCGACGGCTACGGTCGCAGGTTCGAATCCTGCCTCGGCCATGGATGTGTGTGATGTCCTTAGGTTAGTTAGGTTTAAATAGTTCTAAGTTCTAGGCGACTGATGACCTCAGAAGTTAAGTCGCATAATGCTCAGAGCCATTTGAACCATTTTAACCTGTAGCAGATATTTTAGTTTTATAACACGTCTGCTACGAAAATATACCGTTTCAATGATAGACATTGCTGTGATAATGCAGTGACATTAGACACTATACCTTAACTACACTGAAGAACCAAAGAAACTGGCAGACCTGCCTAATACCGTGTACGGCCCCCGCGACCACGCAGAAGAGCCGCAACACTACTTGGCGTGGACACGACTAGTGTCTGAAGTGGTTCTGGAGGGAATTGACCTCATTAATTCTGCAGGGTTGTCCATAAATCCGTAAGAGTACGAGGGGGTGGATATCTGTTCTGAACAGCACGTTGCAAGGCATCTCTGTTATGCTCAATAATGTTCATGTTTAAACTCAGAAGAGTGTTCCTGGAGTCTGTAGCAATTCTGGACGTTTGGGGTGTCCCATTGTCCTGCTGTGATTGCCCACGTCCGTCGGAACGCACAATAAATATGAATGTATGCAGGCAGACAGGACGTTTACGTCCGTGTCTCCTGTTAGACTCGTAGCTAGACGTATCAGTGGTCCCACATCACTCCAGCTGCACACGTCCCACACCATTACAGAGCCTCCACCAGTTTCAACAGTTCACTGCTGACATGTAGCGTCCATGGATTCATGAGGTTGTCTGAATACCCATACAAGTCCATTCGCTCGATACAATTTGAAACGAAACTCGTCCGACCAGGCAACATGTTTCCAGTCATCAACAGTTCACTGTTGGTGTTGACGGGCCCATGCGAGGCGTAAAGGTTTGTGCCGTGCAGTCATCAAGGGCATATGAGGCGGCCTCTGGCTCCGAAAGCCCATAACGATGATATGTCGTTGAATGGTTCGTACGCTGACACTTTTTGATGGCTCAGCATTAAAATCTGCACCAATTTGCGAATGGGTTGCACTTCTGTCACGCTGTACGATCCTCTTCTGTCATCGCTTGTCCCGTTCTTGCAGACTCTTTTTCCGACCGCAGCGATGTCGCAGATCTGATGTTTTACCGGATTCCTGATATTCACGGTAACTCGTGAAATGGTCGTACGGGAAAATCTCCACTTCATCGCTACATCGTAAATGTTGCGTCGCATCGCTCTTGCGTCGACTTTAACACCACGTTCAGACTCACTTAAATCTTGAAACCTAGGAGTAACCGATATAACAACTGCGCCGGACACTTATTGTCTCATATAGGCGTTGCCAACCGCAGCGCCGTATTCTGCCAGTTTACAAAAAAAAAAAATGGCTCTGAGCACTGTGGGACTCAACTGCTGTGGTCATAAGTCCTCTAGAACTTAGAACTACTTAAACCTAACTAACCTAAGGACAGCACACAACACCCAGCCATCACGAGGCAGAGAAAATCCCTGACCCCGCCGGGAATCGAACCCGGGAACCCGGGCGTGGGAAGCGAGAACGCTACCTCACGACCACGAGATGCGGGCTGCCAGTTTACATATCTCTGTATTTGAATACGTATGCCTATACAAGTTTCTTTGGTGCTTCAGTTCATATTCAATTCAACACCAAAAACGGGATGAAAACGCTATTACGTTAAGGAGTAACTTCTACTATTACGTATTTCAGATCGTTGTACAGCATTTTGTAATGTTCGTCTACCGACAATTTGCTGTTCAAGCCATCTAAGAGGCTAGAATCTTCTTTGCGGTTTTCTCCGCTCTTCTTCGACAATCGGTAACAGAGTTAACGCAGCTATTTTACGCGCGTCCAATTCTGTAAAGAAACTGTGTGGTGTGCGGCCAAAATAATGCCGACTATGGCCGCTGGAGAGCTCTGTGGTCGCAAATCAAGCTCGTCCACTGTGTCGATGCCGATGAGGGCGGATGTCCCGTCCGTGTCCACTTCAGTGTCAGCTGCCTCGTCCCCTGGGAAGACGGCTTAAACCTTAATCCCGAACCAGATGTCGGCCAACACTTTTAAGGTATGAGCGTCGGTACAGCTACGTTGTTCGAGTCTGACCCACATCTATCATTACCGGACCCAAGATAGCAGATGACGTAGAGATACCACGTCAGTTAGCAACTGCGCTGAGATTTTCGGCCCCGGCAGCAAAGGTGGGTAAGCATTCAGTTAACAAGATCGGCTCACGGAGTGAGCAAGTATGATTCCAGGCGTGGCCCAAGTTGGCGCGAATACGAGCATAAGTATTTACTCAGTGATTATTATTTTGCAGTGTTCAACAGTTGGTTGGTTGGTTTGGGGGATCAAAGGGACCAGACTGCTACGGTCATCGGTCCCTTTTTCCAAATACAAAGAACACCCACAGAGAATAAAAACGAGGAACAGAACAGAACACAGACGACACAGAACAACAGAAACTGAGACAAAGACAAGACAAAACGAACTAAAACCACACAGAGTGTGACGGTGGTTGGCCGACCATAGAAATAAAAAAAGGAAAAGCCAACCACTTAGAAACACGTTAAAAAACCAGTTTAAAAGCATAGGCCAAAGGCCAGAATCAACAAAACTATAACATAAAACAGAAACACTCAGATTAAATGATAAAAGCCCCCTGCCCGAATAAAACGTAAAACTAAGTCAGCCATAGCCGAGTCATCTGTTAAAAGGGCAGGGAGCGTGTCAGGCAGTGCGAACGACTGCCTGAGCACAGCTAAAAGTGGACAGTCCAATAAAATGTGGACCGCCGTCAAAATGGAGCCGCAGCGACGTAAAGGTGGGTCCTCTCGTCGCAATAAGTGGCCGTGCGTCAGCCACGTGTGCCCAATGCGCAGCCGGCAGAGGACAACAGACTCCTTGCGAGAGACCCGCAAGGAGGAGCGCCACACACCGGTAGCCCCCTTGATGGCCCGAAGTTTGTTGCGTGAAGGCAGGGCGCGCCATTCAGTGTCCCAAAGGTCCAGAATTTTGCGGCGTAGGAACGCTCGCAAATCTGTCTCCGGGAGGCCAACGTCCAGAGATGGTGCACTAATCGCCTCTTTCGCCAGCCGGTCAACATTTTCGTTGCCGGGGATCCCAACATGGCCTGGGGTCCACACGAAGACCGCGGAGCGGCCGCAACGCGCAAGAGTATGCAGGGACTCATGGATAGCCATCACCAGACGGGAACGAGAAAAACACTGGTCGAGAGCTCGTAAACTGCTCAGGGAATCGCTACAGATAACGAAGGACTCACCTGAGCAGGAGCGGATATACTCTAGGGCTCGAAAGATGGCGACCAGCTCAGCAGTGTAAACACTGCAGCCAGCCGGCAAGGAACGTTGTTCGGAATGGTCCCCTAGAGTGAGCGCATAACCGACTCGACCAGCAACCATCGAGCCGTCGGTGTAAACAATGCCGGAGCCCTGATACGTGGCCAGGATGGAATAAAAGCGGCGGCGGAAGGCCTCTGGAGGGACTGAGTCCTTCGAGCCCTCTGCCAAGTCTAGCCGAAGGCAAGGGCGAGGAACGCACCACGGGGGTGTACGCAGAGGTGCCCGGAAAGGAGGTGGAACAGGGACAAGCCCAAGCCCGGAGAGAAGCTCCTTGACGCGTACGGCGATCGGACAACCCGACCGTTCTGGCAGATGGACGACTGACTGCGGGAACAGGACACGGTAATTTGGATGCCCGGGCGAGCTAAAAACATGGGCAGCATAAGCAGCCAGTAATTGTTTGCGTCGGAACCGCAGTGGAGGGACACCTGCCTCCACTAGGACGCTGTCCACAGGGCTGGTGCGGAAAGCACCAGTGGCAAGGCGTATCCCGCTGTGGAGAATGGGGTCCAGCACCCGCAACGCAGATGGGGATGCTGAGCCATAAGCCAGGCTCCCATAATCCAGACGGGACTGGATTAACGCCTGGTAGAGCCGCAACAGGGTAGAGCGGTCGGCGCCCCAGCGGGTGTGGCTCAAACATTGCATTATAGGTTTCACTATGAATGGAAACCAAAGGTCTTTATCAAGACCTCACCTTGTGATTGTATCAATTAACATAGAAGGATTGTCTGTTGCCAAAGAAGAACTCCTGCAACATATTGCCAAGGAACCTAGGTGTGATATTTTATGTATACAAGAAACCCATCGAGATGACACCATGAGAAGACCAAAAATCCTTGGGATGAAACTGGCAGTTGAGCGACCCCATAGACAATATGGCAGTGCTATCTTTGTGAGGAACGATATAGCTGTTCTCTCTACCTCACTTACAGAATTCAACAATATTGAAATACTGTCTGTAGAACTGAATGGTTGTATTGTGTCGTCAATTTACAAACCCCCAGGAACAGATTTCCAATTTTCACCTACAGACAACTACTCCAATCAACAAGCTCACTTTATTGTTGGAGATTTCAATAGTCATAGCAGTGTTTGGGGTTATGTTGAGGACGACAGTAATGGTGAAGCAGTTCTGACTTGGGCTGAAACCAACCATCTTAATCTTGTCCATGATAATAAACTCCCACCATCTTTTAACAGTGGGCGTTGGAAACGTGGGTATAACCCCGACTTAATTTTTGTTAGCGAGAACATAGCTCACCAATGCAGAAAAACTGTTCTAAATCCGATACCAAATACTCAACACCGCCCCATAGGCTGCCAAGTGTTTGCAGCCATTACTCCTAGAATCACATCATTCCGAAGGCGATACAATTTCAAGAAAGCAGACTGGCAGAAGTTTGCTGATCTCCTTGACTCAGAAGTTTCACGCATAGAACCCTCAGTTTCCAACTATGATGAGTTTGTAGAAGCCGTGAAAAGATGCTCAAGACTCTCAACTCCCAGAGGCTGTCGAGTTAACTACATACCTGGCTTGACAGAAGAATCCGTGAAGCATCTACATAACTATATCCAACTTTTCAATGATAATCCTTACAGCATTGAAACTTTAACTGCTGGCCAAAATTTATCCTCAGCCTTAGCCAAATCCAAAAAAGAACGATGGATAGAGTTACTCGAGAACCTTGATATGTCTAAAAGCAGTCAGAAAGCCTGGCAGTTGCTGCGACGCCTGAACAACGACCCTGTCCACAACCATGGCCATGCAAACATTGCACCAGATCAAATTGCTCATCATCTAATTCAGAATGGCAGGGTCAATTGTTCTAAAGATAGAACAAAACTCAAAAGAGAACCTGAACGTGAAAACAACCACCTATCCAATGACTTCACCTTACAAGAACTTAGAACCGCAATTCAGAAATGCAAAAATGGTAAAGCGCCTGGTCTAGACGACCTAATGATTGAGCAAATTAAACATTTTGGTCCCATCACGGAAAGATGGCTTCTACAATTCTATAATGGTTGCCTGAAGCGGAAACAGATCCCTGCCATCTGGAGGAAAACTAAAGTTATTCCCTTACTAAAACCTGGAAAGGGTGCAGCTGATCCCAAGAACTACCGACCGATTTCGCTCCTTTGCCATTTGTATAAAATCTATGAAAGAATGTTACTAAATAGACTCACTCCCATTGTTGAAAAACAACTCATACCTCAACAAGCAGGTTTCCGACCTGGAAAGAATTGTACAGCACAAGTCCTTAATCTGACTGAACATATTGAAGAGGGATATGAAAAAGGATACATTTCCGGGGCTGTCTTCGTGGATCTCACAGCAGCATATGACACCATTCAACATCGACAATTATTGCACAAAGTCTACTACATCACTAGAGACATTAATTTCACCAGAACTGTGCAGACACTTTTGGAAAACCGGCGATTCTATGTGGAGTTCCAAGGAAGAAGGAGTAGATGGAGAAGTCAAAGGAATGGCTTGCCTCAGGGTAGTGTCCTTTCCCCCATATTGTTCAACATATTTACAAATGACCAGCCTCAACCTTCTTTTACAAAGAGTTTCATCTATGCAGATGATCTTGCCTTAGTCACACAAGCTAGAGATTTTGACACAGTAGAAAACCAGCTTACTGTTGCTCTCAAGGACCTATCTGAGTACTACAGAGTCAATAACTTAAGACCGAACCCTACTAAAACTCAAGTTTGTGCTTTCCACCTACGCAATCGAGAGGCCTACAGAAAACTTACAGTGTGTTGGGAAGATCAAGAGCTTGAACATTGTTTCTACCCCAAATATCTGGGTGTCACCTTAGATCGAACGTTGACCTACAGAAAACACTGCACTAACACTAAGCAGAAAGTTGCTGCTCGTAACAACATCCTGCGGAAGCTCACTGGCAGCGTTTGGGGTGCAGATCCCAAACTACTAAGAACATCAGCCTTGGCCTTGTGCTATTCCGCAGCTGAATACGCATGTCCTGTATGGTACAAGTCATCTCATGCAAAGCAGGTTGATGTGGCACTGAACGAAACCTGCAGGACAGTAACGGGATGCCTCAAAGCTACACCTATTGATAAACTCCATAAACTAGCAGGTATTGCTCCTCCAGACATAAGGCGTGAAGTCGCAGCCAAACTTGAGAGACATAAAGCAGATCATAACACCGATCACCTGCTACATGGATACCAGCCACCAATTAGTAGACTCAAATCTAGGAGGAGCTTTATGAGAACTACTACACCCCTCACCGGTCGGACTGGAGCAGCCAGACTATCTCAGTGGACAGCAAAATCTGACAGCAATGATTGGATGACTCCTTCTGAGACCCTTCCTCCTGGTGGAAATCAAGTCTGGACAGTGTGGAAGTCTCTAAATCGGCTCAGGAGTGGCGTCGGACGAACTAAGGACAACCTGTTTAAATGGGGCTTCATGAAGGAATCTTCCACCTTGTGTGACTGCGGAGAAGAACAGACAACCAAACATTTAATTAACTGTCCTAGATGTCCTGTATCATGTTCCACACAAGAGCTTGTTGATGTTTCAGACAATGCTGCTGCCGTTGCACAATTTTGGGCTAATACCGTTTAGTTTGTTCTTTTATGATTTGACCTGATTTGTTATATTGTATATATTGTAAATATTGTTGTAATGTTTTTGACTCGAAATAAATAAATCGCAGAGCATTGAGATGCCGCCAACACGCCTGTTTGAGCTGCCGGATATGAGGCAGCCAAGTCAACCGGGCATCGAAAACCACCCCCAAAAACCTGTGGGTCTCCACCACAGCAAGCAGTTCGTCGGCAAGATAAAGCCGCGGCTCAGGATGGACTGTTCGGCGCCGGCAGAAATGCATTACGCGGGTCTTGGCTGCCGAAAACTGAAACCCATGCGCTACAGCCCAAGACTGCACCTTACGGATAGCGCCCTGTAGCTGACGTTCAACAGTTGCAATACCAGTAGAGCTGTAGTAAAGGCAAAAGTCGTCAGCATACAGGGAAGCGGAGACAGAATTTCCCACGGCCGCAGCAAGCCCGTTAATGGCTATTAAAAACAGACAGACACTTAAAACAGAACCCTGTGGCACACCGTTCTCCTGGACGTGGGAGGAACTATACGAGGCCGCGACTTGCACGCGGAAGGTACGACACGACAGAAAATTGCGGATAAAAATCGGCAGAGGACCCCGAAGACCCCATCCATGAATCGTAGAAAGGATGTGATGACGCCATGTCGTATCGTACGCCTTCCGCATGTCGAAAAAGACAGCGACCAGGTGCTGACGGCGGGCAAAGGCAGTACGGATGGCCGACTCCAGGCTCACCAGATTGTCGGTGGCGGAGCGGCCTTTACGGAACCCACCCTGAGACGGAGCCAGAAGGCCCCGAGACTCCAGTACCCAATTCAAGCGCCGGCTCACCATCCGTTCAAGCAACTTGCAAAGAACGTTGGTGAGGCTAATGGGACGGTAGCTGTCCACCTCCAGAGGGTTCTTTCCAGGTTTCAAAACGGGGATGACAATGCCTTCCCGCCATTGCGACGGAAACTCCCCCTCGACCCAAAGACGGTTGTAAAGATCGAGAAGGCGCCGCTAGCAGTCCACTGAAAGGTGTTTCAGCATCTGACAGTGGATGCCATCTGGCCCAGGAGCGGTATCAGGGCAAGCAGCTAGGGCACTGCGAAATTCCCACTCACTAAATGGAGCATTGTAAGATTCTGGGTGGTTGGTGCGAAACGAAAGGCTCCGACGGTCCATCCGCTCTGTAATGGAGCGGAAGGCCTGGGGGTAATTCGCAGAGGCGGAACTCATAGCAAAATGCTCTGCTAAGCGATTTGCAATGACGTCGGAGTCAGTACAAACTGCTCCATTCAGTGAGAGCGCAGGGACGCTGGCAGGGGTCCGATAGCCGTAGACGCGTCGAATCTTGGCCCAGACCTGCGATGGAGTGACATGGAGGCCAATGGTGGATACATACCGCTCCCAGCACTCCTTCTTGCCTTGGCGGATAAGGAGGCGGGCCCGCGCACGCAGCCGTTTGAAGGCGATAAGGTGGTCGATGGAGGGACGTCGCTTGTGACGCTGGAGCGCCCGCCGGCGATCTTTAATCGCTTCAGCGATCTCAGGCGACCACCAAGGCACAGTCCGCCGCCGAGGGGACCCAGAGGAACGGGGAATGGCTGATTCGGCGGCAGTAACGATGCCGGTGGCGACCGATTGAACCACCGCATCAATGTCATCAGTAGAGAGAGGCTCAAAAGCGGCAGTGGAGGAGAACAAGTCCCAGTCAGCCTTATTCATAGCCCATCTGCTAGGGCGCCCAGAAGAGTGGCGCCGTGGTAGTGACAAAAATATCGGAAAGTGGTCACTACCACACAGGTCGTCATGCACACTCCATTGGACAGACGGTAAGAGGCTATGGCTACAGATTGAAAGGTCAATGGCGGAGTAGGTGCCATGCGCCACACTGAAGTGTGTGAAGGCACAATCATTTAACAGCGAGAGATCGAGCTGCGACAGTAAATGCTCAACGATGGCGCCTCGACCTGTTGCCACTGACCCACCCCACAGAGGGTTATGGGCGTTTAAGTCGCCCAATAGCAAGAAAGGTGGCGGCAATTGGGCGACCAGTGCAGCCAGGACATGCTGCGAGACATCACCATCCGGTGGAATGTAAAGACTGCAGACGGTAACAGCCTGTGGCGTCCACACGCGTACAGCGACAGCCTCTAAAGGCGTCTGGAGAGGGACAGACTCGCTGTGCAGAGTGTGAAGGACATATATGCAGACGCCACCAGACACCCTTTCATAAGCTGCTCGGTTCTTATAATAACCCCGATAGCCACGGAGGGCGGGGGTTCGCATTGCTGGAAACCAAGTTTCCTGGAGAGCAATGCAGAAGAAAGGGTGAAGGCTGAGAAGTTGGCGGAGCTCAGCTAGATGGTGGAAGAAACCGCTGCAGTTCCACTGGAGGATGGTGTTGTCCATGGCTGGGAAAGGCGTGACGGGACTGGGAAGGCAGATTACGCCGCTGGGTCACCTGCTGCCTCCGATGGAGCACCCGTGCAAATGCCATCCATTGCGTCCGAGGGACCGGCAAGAGCGAGGTCCTCAGCGGACGCCAGAATCTCCACCTCGTCTTCAGAGGCAGAGCTTGTAGGAAGCGGTGGGATGGGTGCCACCGCAATATCGTTGGTCTTGGGGACTTTCTTCTTTTTCAGCTTGTCGCGCTGTGCCTTCGGTGGTTCAGGCTTCATGGGCTTCACGGTGTCAGTCTCAGGAACATACGACGACCGTGTGTCCCGACGACCAGGGACCGGCGGTTGTTTGAGCCACTTGCGGCTGTCGGCTTTGGAATCGGTCAGAACTTGTGAAGGGAGGTCCCCAAGGGACCCCTTCCGTACGAGAGTAGCCGAAGAAGTCTTACGCTTCTCCGGCTGGAAAGGTGGGACTGATGTCCCCGATGGTTGGGGGGGAGTTGCTCCTGAAGTAGATGGAGCAGGAGCAACAGGGGGTTTAGTGCCCCCCACCATCAAGGGGGCAGGTGTGGGACTTCGACTCTGAAAGCTGACGAGCGGATGGAATTGTAGGAGTGACAGTTGCGGCATAAGAAGCTGTCATGCGCACTGGGTGAAGCCGATCATATTTCCGCTTCGCCTCAGTGTACGTCAGGCGGTCGAGAGTCTTTATTTCCATGATCTTCCGCTCCTTCTGCAGAATCGGACAGTCTGGCGAGCAAGGCGGATGGTGCGCACCACAGTTCACACACAGTGGAGGCGGGGCACAGGGATGATCAGGATGGGATGGGCGACCGCAATCGCGACAGACGAGGTCGGAAGCACACCGTGAAGACATGTGGCCGAACTTCCAACACTTGAAGCACCGCATCGGGGGAGGGATATACGGCTTGACATCACAACGGTACACCATCACCTTGACCTTCTCAGGTAACGTGTCACCCTCGAAGGCCAAGATGAAGGCACCGGTGGCAACTTGATGATCCCTCGGACCCCGGTGGACGCGCCGGACGAAATGGACACCTCGGCGCTCCAAGTTGGCGCGCAGCTCGTCATCGGACTGTAAAAGGAGATCCCTGTGGAAGATAATGCCCTGGACCATGTTCAGACTTTTATGGGGCGTGATAGTGACGGAGACATCCCCCAGCTTAGTACAAGCGAGCAAGGCCCGCGACTGGGCGGAGGATGCCGTTTTTATCAACACCGATCCGGACCGCATCTTTGACAAGCCCTCCACCTCCCCAAACTTGTCCTCTAAATGCTTGACAAAGAACTGAGGCTTCACGGATATAAAAGATTCCCCATCAGCTCTGGTACAGACAAGATATCTGGGCGAATACGTTTCACTTTCATTCAACGCCTTTCGTTCCTCCCATGGTGTGGCCAGGGATGGGAACGATTTGGGGTCATAAACATTACCCTTAAAATGAGCCCTCGAACGCTTAGAGACTGCTGACGGCTGGCCGCCAGCGAGAGATGATGTACCACGCTTCATTGCGGGTCATCCGCCCTGATGCCACCTACTCCGACCAAGGGCCCTCCCCACAGGCGCCACCCAGCCACAGCAAAGGCCACCTGGCAGGATGGCCATTGCCGGGAGTCCCGATGCCCCAGGGAGATGGGCATCTACTCCTTGGCATACGTGGGGAGGTTACGGCGCAGGCATCAGTAGAGCGATCCCTGTGTTGTCAGGGGGCTACAACCAAGAGGGTACATGGCGGCCCCACCACAACAGACTGGCTACCGTGCTGGATCTTAGGTGCAAAACTGTCCTAGGTCGTCGTCGCAGATAAAAGAAACACTGCAGAGTGCAGCGTGGTAATCGCCCAAGAGATCGAAAACGAGCGGGACACCATTGCAACGACGAGAAAGCCGGCTAAAGGTCTAATTGCACGACGGATACAGTGCACCATGTAAGGCGCCCTTCCCCAATTGGCTCGCTCTTCGGAATAATTTAGAAAGATGGAGGTCAAACCCGAGAGGGGACCATCATATAAGGCCGAAACATTTGAGACTCCTTTTAGTCGCCTCTTACAACAGGCAGGAATACCGCGGGCCTATTCTAACCCCCGAACCCGCAGGGGGGAGTGTTCAACAGTACATTTTCCTTTAGGTGACAGGGGCGGTATCTTAAAAGGCAATGGCTAATTGAAATGAAAATGTGAACAGTGTGCGCTTGCATGGCTGTGTTCATTTACACGCAGCAGCTACGTAAGGCGGGTGACCTCGAACGAGGTTCGCCTGGCTGCCGCTAGAGCTCGCAGGACCGTGCTATTGTTCTAACTAAGCACGGTCCGCTGCGAAAGCCTTCTTCCGGCCGCCATTGCTGTTTTCTGGTGCGCTACTTCCTGCCGCGCCCATTCTTATCAGTTGTAGCATCCGCTACTGAGGCAGCTGCATGCTCATTCGACTCGAGGCAGCCGCACGATACACACAGCCACGCCGTACAGGAGGAGGATTTATAGAAGAAGGAGTAGAATGCCAGTTTACAAGAGTGTCGATAGCTTTTCAATTACTCCTAATGAAACAGGACAGCAAGAGTTACTACAAAGACCAATTACCTTTGTAGGTTGCAAAATTCAATTCTCTTTTTTTATTATTTTATGATTTCATATCTACTTCTACACATTGATCTTGCCAAAAGCTTAGATCGACATAGAAAGCTTTTCATGAATTCGCGATATGATGAATCCAGTGTTAACTGGTATGTTTGGTATGTTTATTGAGCTACTTACATTGAAGAGTGGCGGAAACAGGTAGGGAGGATGCGTGTCACAAGCGAGCTATTAATTGAGACTTGTACATCCGGAGTAAGTTCTTCGAAAATTCTGTCTACAAACAGTCCGATACCGAATCAGTACGATAGACAATATATTAAAAGCCATCCCCAGCCGATGAGCAGAGTATGAGATCAACAAACAACCTGGCAACTTACGCACTTCAGTGAAGTTAATCACGCAACAAAACTTCGGATATAGCTTTCCTTTTTCTTAATACTCCAAATTGTAAAATGGTGAGGATGAATGACATTTGAATGTTCCCAATCAAGAAATAACTACTCATTGACACGGTTCATACTCTTTGTTTCTTATAATTTTGTTTATATACAGTCTGGTTTCCACCAGTATATTTGCGAAGCACCAGTTTCACTCGGAGCCTCACTCTCCATTTTCAGTAATTTCCACGGTAGAAAACCCACTTTCGTACTTGTGATTTCTATAGGCAGACTGTTAAAAATTGTTACTTTAGCTCTCTTTTCCTTTTCTTAAAACACTTCATTGACTGATAATTGTCTTACAACCTAGGCATTTACTTGTCGACTTTATAAATCGGGAAAATATTTGCTAACTGAATTTATTACAAATTATCTAATTTTCCAAGTCTGCTGATCGCTGCTTTTTTTTCCAAATCATGGTTTCGGCCAATGTCGCCAGGCTTCAGATCAAATGATGTAGTTAATGTTGTGTCTAGACAAGACAGCCTAGACACAATGAGAGGAAGCCGAAAGGCACGCGCTTAAACTCACGCAGGCTGGCGTGAGGTCTGAAACGGGATACGTAATGAATGCTGTAAAGGAAAGTACGTAGCTTCTGGAATACTTAACTTTAATCCACATTTGTAGAACATCGCTCTTGATGATACATTAATAGAATCTCAATATCAATTGAATACGGCGCCTTGCTAGGTCGTAGCAAATGTAGCTGAAGGCTATGCTAACTATCGTCTCGGCAAATGAGAGCGTATTTGTCAGTGAACCATTGCTATGAACGTCGGCTGTACAACTGGGGCGAGTGCCAGAACGTCTCTCTATACCTGCCGTGTGGTGGCGCTCGGTCTGCAATTACTGACAGAGGCGACACGCGGGTCCGACGTATACTAATGGACCGCGGCCGATTTAAAAAGCTACCACCTAGCAAGTGTGGTGTCTGGCGACGTCCTTTACCTAGCGACCGAGAGCAGCAGCGTTTGCGAAGAGTTGTCAGTGCTAACAGATAACTTACAATCCATGAAATAACTGCAGCTATCGATGTGGGACGTACGACCTACGTATCCGTTATGACAGTGCGAAATGTGGCGTTAATGCGCTATGTTACAGGGCTATTACAAATGATTGAAGCGATTTCATAAATTCAGTGTAGCTCCATTCATTGACATATGGTCACGACACACTACAGATACCTAGAAAAACTCAGAAAGTTTTGTTCGGCTGAAGCCGCACTTCAGGTTTCTGCCGTCAGAGCGCTCGAGAGCACAGTGAGACAAAATGGCGACAGGAGCCGAGAAAGCGTATGTCGTGCTTGAAATGCACTCACATCAGTCAGTCATAACAGTGCAACGACACTTCAGGACGAAGTTCAACAAAGATCCACCAACTGCTAACTCCATTCGACGATGGTATGCGCAATTTAAAGCTTCTGGATGCCTCTGTAAGGGGAAATGAACGGGTCGGCCTGCAGTGAGCGAAGAAACGGTTGAACGCGTGCGGGCATGTTTCACGCGTAGCCCGCTGAAGTCGACGAATAAAGCAAGCAGGGAGCTAAACGTACCACAGCCGACGGTTTGGAAAATCTTACGCTAAAGCAGAAGCCTTACCGTTTACAATTGCTACAAGCCCTGACACCCGATGACAAAGTCAAACGCTTTGAATTTTCGGCGCGGTTGCAACAGCTCATGGAAGAGGATGCGTTCAGTGCGAAACTTGTTTTCAGTGATGAAGCAACATTTTTTCTTAATGGTGAAGTGAACAGACACAATGTGCGAATCTGGGCGGTAGAGAATCCTCACGCATTCCTCCAGCAAATTCGCAATTCACCAAAAGTTAACGTGTTTTGTGCAATCTCACGGTTTAAAGTTTACGGCCCGTTTTTCTTCTGCGAAAAAAACGTTACAGGACACGTGTATCTGGACATGCTGGAAAATTAGCTCATGCCACAACTGGAGACCGACAGCGCCGACTTCATCTTTCAACAGGATGGTGCTCCACCGCACTTCCATCATGATGTTCGGCTTTTCTTAAACAGGAGATGGGAAAACCGATGGATAGGTCGTGGTGGAGATCATGATCAGCAATTCATGTCACAGCCTCCACGCTCTCCCGACTTAACCCCATGCGATTTCTTTCTGTGGGGTTATGTGAAAGATTCAGTGTTTAAACCTCCTCTACCAAGAAACGTTCCAGAACTGCGAGCTCGTATCAACGATGCTTTCGAACTCATTGATGGGGACATGCTGCGCCGAGTGTGGGAGGAACTTGATTATCGGCTTGATGTCTGCCGAATCACTAAAGGGGCACATATCGAACATTTGTGAATGCCTAAAAAAACTTTTTGAGTTTTTGTATGTGTGTGCAACGCATTGTGAAAATATCTCAAATAATAAAGTTATTGTAGAGCTGCGAAATCGCTTCAATCATTAGTAATAATCCTGTATTAGAGGACCAACGCGAGTGGCTTTGCTAATAGCACGACATCGCCTGCAGCGCGTCACCTAGGCTATTAACCATATCGGTTGGATCCTAGACGACTGGAAAACCAGGAACTGGTCAGAAGAATCCCGATTTCAGCTGATAAGAGCTGATTGTATGGTTCGAGTGTGGCGCAGATCGCACGATGCTGTGGATCCAAGTTGTCAATAAGGCACTGAGCAAGCCGGTGGTGGCTCTACAAGAGTTTTGGCTGTGTTTACAAGGAATGGACTGGGTCCTCCCATCCAACTGAACCGATCATTGACTGTAAATGGTTATGTTCGGCTCCTTGGAGATCATTTGCAGCCATTCATAATAGACTTGATGTTCCCAAACAGCCATGGAATTTTCATGGATGACAATGCACCATGTCACCGGGCCACTGTTGTTCGCGATTGGTTTGAAGAATATTGTGGACAGTTCAAGCAAATGATTTGGTCACCCCTCGAACATTAATGGGCCATAATCTTCAGGCCAGATTGTGCCCAAAATCCTGTACTGGCAACACTTTCGCAGTGGTTAATACAGGCAGGATGGCTCTGAGCACTACGGGACTTAACATCTGAGGTCATTAGTCCCCTAGAACTTAGAACTAGTTAAACCTAACTAACCTAAGGACATCACACACATCCATGCCCGAGGCAGGATTCGAACCTGCGACCGTAGCGGTCTCGCGGCTCCAGACTGCAGCGCCTAGAACCGCACGGCCACTTCGGTCGGCTACAGGCAGGATGTATCAATATTTCTGCAAGGGATTTGCAACAACTTGTTGAGTCCACGCCACGTCGAATTGCTGTATTATGCTGCGAAAAAGGAGGTTCGAAGCGATATTAGGAGATATCCTATAGATTTTGTCACCTCAGTGCACAATCTCAAGTTTCGAAACATTGGCCGACGCCGGTAATTTGTAAATCAAAATCACGGATCTGCAGACTGCAAAAATTGGATAATTTGTACACATAAGAATCACGGACACTCTCCGGTGGCAAATATGTCCAGTTTCGAGAGAATATATTACTTCTGACTAGTACAGGTTTATTTCATCAGTGAATCAGAATTTTTCGTTGTTTCTGACTACTACTTATGTTAAATCGGGAAACACTGAAACGTCCTCAACTTCGATCCTATGTAGCTCAAGCTCCAGTTCTCCACGAAAATTTTTCTGTGCTCAAAATACTCACCAACATCCCTTGAAGTCAGAGGTTTAGCATATTTATTTCTATGAAGAAATGCACAAGGTACTGCAGTCTGAAAATAAACAAATTATCTGGTTTTTTTGACTCGGTCGGCGAACGATGAGTTGAGGTGCGAAACAATGAGTAATAAGCGAGGCGAAACTGTGTCGAATTGCACGAAGCGCCAAGCCAAGACCGTGGCCCGCTGACAACGGGTAAGTTTCAAATAACATTGTACACTCCTGGAAATGGAAAAAAGAACACATTGACACCGGTGTGTCAGACCCACCATACTTGCTCCGGACACTGCGAGAGGGCTGTACAAGCAATGATCACACGCACGGCACAGCGGACACACCAGGAACCGCGGTGTTGGCCGTCGAATGGCGCTAGCTGCGCAGCATTTGTGCACCGCCGCCGTCAGTGTCAGCCAGTTTGCCGTGGCATACGGAGCTCCATCGCAGTCTTTAACACTGGTAGCATGCCGCGACAGCGTGGACGTGAACCGTATGTGCAGTTGACGGACTTTGAGCGAGGGCGTATACTGGGCACGCGGGAGGCCGGGTGGACGTACCGCCGAATTGCTCAACACGTGGGGCGTGATGTCTCCACAGTACATCGATGTTGTCGCCAGTGGTCGGCGGAAGGTGCACGTGCCCGTCGACCTGGGACCGGACCGCAGCGACGCACGGATGCACGCCAAGACCGTAGGATCCTACGCAGTGCCGTAGGGGACCGCACCGCCACTTCCCAGCAAATTAGGGACACTGTTGCTCCTGGGGTATCGGCGCGGACCATTCGCAACCGTCTCCATGAAGCTGGGCTACGGTCCCGCACACCGTTAGGCCGTCTTGCGCTCACGCCCCAACATCGTGCAGCCCGCCTCCAGTGGTGTCGCGACAGGCGTGAATGGAGGGACGAATGGAGACGTGTCGTCTTCAGCGATGAGAGTCGCTTCTGCCTTGGTGCCAATGATGGTCGTATGCGTGTTTGGCGCCGTGCAGGTGAGCGCCACAATCAGGACTGCATACGACCGAGGCACACAGGGCCAACACCCGGCATCATGGTGTGGGGAGCGATCTCCTACACTGGCTGTACACCACTGGTGATCGTCGAGGGGACACTGAATAGTGCACGGTACATCCAAACCGTCATCGAACCCATCGTTCTACCATTCCTAAACCGGCAAGGGAACTTGCTGTTCCAACAGGACAATGCACGTCCGCATGTATCCCGTGCCACCCAACGTGTTCTAGAAGGTGTAAGTCAACTACCCTGGCCAGCAAGATCTCCGGATCTGTCCCCCATTGAGCATGTTTGGGACTGGATGAAGCGTCGTCTCACGCGGTCTGCACGTCCAGCACGAACGCTGGTCCAACTGAGGCGCCAGGTGGAAATGGCATGGCAAGCCGTTCCACAGGACTACATCCAGCATCTCTACGATCGTCTCCATGGGAGAATAGCAGCCTGCATTGCTGCGAAAGGTGGATATACACTGTACTAGTGCCGACATTGTGCATGCTCTGTTGCCTGTGTCTATGTGCCTGTGGTTCTGTCAGTATGATCATGTGATGTCTCTGACCCCAGGAATGTGTCAACAAAGTTTCCCCTTCCTGGGACAATAAATTCACGGTGTTCTTATTTCAATTTCCAGGAGTGTATATTTACACTCTAACAAAAACAAGAATCATTCACCAAGGAGAACTATCCAAATAGGAAGGAAATTGGTGATTGTGACGCACACGCACAGACTTATAAATGATTACAATATCAGAAAAATTGGATGATTTATTCAAGAGACAGAACTTCACAAATTGAGCAAATTAATGACGCATTGGTCCACCTCTGGACCTTATGAAAGCAGTTATTCGGCTTGTTGGATGTCCTCCTTACGAATATCGTGCCAAATTTTGTCAAACTGGCGCGTTAGATGGTCGAAATCCCGAGATGGTTGGAGGACCCTGACCGCAATGCTCCGAACGTTCTCGATTAACGAGAGATCCGGCGACCTTGATGACCAAGGTAGGGTTTGTCAGGCACGAAGACAAGCAGTAAAAACTCTCTTGGTGTGCGGGTGGGGCATTAATTTGCTGAAATGTAAGCGCATGACGGCTTGTCATGAAGGGCAACAAATCGGGGCGTAGAATAGCGTGGACGTACGGCTGTGCTGTAAGGATGCCGCAGATGACAACAAAGGGGCCCTGAATGAAATTACAGTGAAATCCAGACCCTTAGCAGCTTACAGGCGTTGATAAATATCAACGGGGACAGTTGAAAATGTGTGTCCCGACTGCGACTCGAACCTGGGATCTCCTGCTTACATGGCAGACGCTCTATAGGACTGAGCCATGGAGGACACAGAGGATAGTACGGCTGCAAGGACTTATCTCTGGCACGCTTCTCGTGAGACCCACATTTCCAACTTACTGTCTGCACCCACCCACTATACTCATTACTCGCGGCAGTCAATCTATCGATTCCCATAAGAGTTTGAGCAATGTGAGTGCATCCGCACTGAAGAAGATCATTGACCGGCAAGCCTTATCTATATGAAGATGATATCTGTTCTTTCGGACGTGTCTGAAAGAACAGATACTGCAGTCGAACTATCCTCTGTCCGTAGAATGAAGGCTTTCACGACCGGGTGACATAGCTGTTGATATACTTTCCGGGATGTGAGGTGGTGGTCCAAGAACTTTTCTGCTTCTTACGTTTCGTCCAGGACTGCGCTGGACTTCCTCAGAGGCGCTGCTCCGCTGAGTCTTGCCGACTGACTGGTCCGGTGTCTGAGAGCGACTTATATATTGTGAGAAAGGGGGGCGTGGTTCAGGTGACACGTGATGAGTAGTGATAATCCATAGCAAAGATAAGGTTGACTATCGATTACCACCTTGTCAAAGATAAAAATTGTTAGCAATTTTGTAGAGCCACTCATTACTGCACTGTAGTTCTTTCTCTAGATTGTCGCACAGATGACAAAATGGTAGATATCGAAACAGACGACAGAGGGATAGAGAAACAATTAAAATCGCTCAAAAGAGGAAAGGCCGCTGGACCTGATGGGATACCAGTTCGATATTACACAGACTACGCGAAGGAACTTGCCCCCCTTCTTGCAGCGGTGTACCGTAGGTCTCTAGAAGAGCGTAGCGTTCCAAAGGATTGGAAAGGGGCACAGGTCATCCCCGTTTTCAAGAAGGGACGTCGAACAGATGTGCACAACTATAGACCTATATCTCTAACGTCGATCAGTTGTAGAATTTTGGAACACGTATTATGTTGGAGTATAATGACTTTTCTGGAGACTAGAAATCTACTCTGTAGGAATCAGCATGGGTTTCGAAAAAGACGGTCGTGTGAAACCTAGCTCGCGCTATTCGTCCACGAGACTCAGAGGGCCATAGACACGGGTTCACAGGTAGATGCCGTGTTTCTTGACTTCCGCAAGGCGTTCGATACAGTTCCCCACAGTCGTTTAATGAACAAAGTAAGAGCATATGGACTATCAGACCAAATGTGTGATTGGATTGAAGAGTTCCTAGATAACAGAACGCAGCATGTCATTCTCAATGGAGAGAAGTCTTCGGAAGTAAGAGTGATTTTAGGTGTGCCGCAGGGGAGTGTCATAGGACCGTTGCTATTCACAATACACATAAATGACCTTGTGGATGACATCGGAAGTTCACTGAGGCTTTTTGCAGGTTATGGTGTGGTGTATCGAGAGGTTGTAACAATGGAAAATTGTACTGAAATGCAGGAGGATCTGCAGCGAATTGACGCATGGTGCAGGGAATGGCAATTGAATCTCAATGTAGACAAGTGTAATGTGCTGCGAATACATAGAAAGATAGATCACTTATCATTTAGCTACAAAATAGCTGGTCAGCAACTGGAAGCAGTTAATTCCGTAAATTATCTGGGAGTACGCATTAGGAGTGATTTAAAATGGAATTATCATATAAAGTTGATCGTCGGTAAAGCAGATGCCAGACTGAGATTCATTGGAAGAATCCTAAGGAAATGCAATCCGAAAACAAAGGAAGTAGGTTACAGTACGCTTGTTCGCCCACTGCTTGATTACTGCTCAGCAGTGTGGGATCCGTACCACATAGGGTTGATAGAAGAGAGAGAGAAGATCCAACGGAGAGCAGCGCGCTTCGTTACAGGATCATTTAGTAATCGCGAAAGCGTTACGGAGATGATAGATAAACTCCAGTGGAAGACTCTGCAGGAGAGACGCTCAGTACCTCGGTACGGGCTTTGTTAAAGTTTCGAGAACATACCTTCACCGAGGAGTCAAGCAGTATATTGCTCCCTCCTACGTATATCTCGCGAAGAGACCATGAGGATAAAATCAGAGAGATTAGAGCCCACACAGAAGCATACCAACAATCCCCCTTTCCACGAACAATACGAGACTGGAATAGAAGGGAGAACGGATAGAGGTACTCAGGGTACCCTCCGCCACACACCGTCAGGTGGCTTGCGGAGTATGGATGTACACTCCTGGAAATTGAAATAAGAACACCGTGAATTCATTGTCCCACGAAGGGGAAACTTTATTGACACATTCCTGGGGTCAGATACATCACATGATCACACTGACAGAACCACAGGCACATAGACACAGGCAACAGAGCATGCACAATGTCGGCACTAGTACAGTGTATATCCACCTTTCGCAGCAATGCAGGCTGCTATTCTCCCATGGAGACGATCGTAGAGATGCTGGATGTAGTCCTGTGGAACGGCTTGCCATGCCATTTCCACCTGGCGCCTCAGTTGGACCAGCGTTCGTGCTGGACGTGCAGACCGCGTGAGACGACGCTTCATCCAGTCCCAAACATGCTCAATGGGGGACAGATCCGGAGATCTTGCTGGCCAGGGTAGTTGACTTACACCTTCTAGAGCACGTTGGGTGGCACGGGATACATGCGGACGTGCATTGTCCTGTTGGAACAGCAAGTTCCCTTGCCGGTTCAAAATGGTTCAAATGGCTCTGAGCACTATGGGACTTAACATCTTAGGTCATCAGTCCCCTAGAACTTAGAACTACTTAAACCTAACTAACCTAAGGACATCACACAACACCCAGCCATCACGAGGCAGAGAAAATCCCTGACCCCGCCGGGAATCGAACCCGGGAACCCGGGCGTCGGAAGCGAGAACGCTACCGCACGACCACGAGATGCGGGCCCCTTGCCGGTCTAGGAATGGTAGAACGATGGGTTCGATGACGGTTTGGATGTACCGTGCACTATTCAGTGTCCCCTCGACCATCACCAGTGGTGTACGGCCAGTGTAGGAGATCGCTCCCCACACCATGATGCCGGGTGTTGGCCCTGTGTGCCTCGGTCGTATGCAGTCCTGATTGTGGCGCTCACCTGCACGGCGCCAAACACGCATACGACCATCATTGGCACCAAGGCAGAAGCGACTCTCATCGCTGAAGACGACACGTCTCCATTCGTCCCTCCATTCACGCCTGTCGCGACACCACTGGAGGCGGGCTGCACGATGTTGGGGCGTGAGCGGAAGACGGCCTAACGGTGTGCGGAACCGTAGCCCAGCTTCATGGAGACGGTTGCGAATGGTCCTCGCCGATACCCCAGGAGCAACAGTGTCCCTAATTTGCTGGGAAGTGGCGGTGCGGTCCCCTACGGCACTGCGTAGGATCCTACGGTCTTGGCGGGCATCCGTGCGTCGCTGCGGTCCGGTCCCAGGTCGACGGGCACGTGCACCTTCCGCCGACCACTGGCGACAACATCGATGTACTGTGGAGACATCACGCCCCACGTGTTGAGCAATTCGGCGGCACGTCCACCCGGCCTCCCGCATGCCCACTATACGCCCTCGCTCAAAGTCCGTCAACTGCACATACGGTTCACGTCCACGCTGTCGCGGCATGCTACCAGTGTTAAAGACTGCGATGGAGCTCCGTATGCCACGGCAAACTGGCTGACACTGACGGCGGCGGTGCACAAATGCTGCGCAGCTAGCGCCATTCGACGGCCAACGCCGCGGTTCCTGGTGTGTCCGCTGTGCCGTGCGTGTGATCATTGCTTGTACAGCCCTCTCGCAGTGTCCGGAGCAAGTATGGTGGGTCTGACACACCGGTGTCAATGTGTTCTTTTTTCCATTTCCAGGAGTGTAGATGTAGATGTAGAATCGGCCGTGGCAGAGCACGCGCTGAGTGAGACCGACCACGTAATAAAATTCACCGACACGGAAGTTCTGGCTGTAGATATGTACCATCACACCCGCTTGTTTAGAAAAGCTGTAGAAATACCCGTGGTCTAGGGGTAGCGTCTTTGATTCATAATGAAAACGTCTTCGGTCCCGGGTTCGATCCCCGCCACTGCCTAAATTTTGATAAATAGTCAGCATTGGCGGCCGAAGACTTCCGGCATAAGAAGTCAGCCTCATTCTGCCAACGGCCTTGTCAAAGAGGGCGGAGGAGCGGATAGAGGTTCAGGGCACTCTCTTGTCCTAGGGGTGGGAAATTGCCCCTAAAGGCGGAAGAATCAGCAATGATCAACGACATGACGATGTAGAAGGCAATGGAAATCACTGCATTAAAGACACGTAACGTGTATCCACAGGACACGTGGCCTGTAATTGAAGAAGTGTCAAGATGATCTCTCCATTGGCAAAAGATTCCGGAATAGTCCCCCATTCGGATATCCGGGAGGGGACTGCCAAGGGGGAGGTTACCATGAGAAAAAGATTGAATAATCAACGAAAAGATAACGTTCTACGAGTCGGGGCGTGGAATGTCAGAAGCTTGAACGTGGTAGGGAAACTAGAAACTTTGAAAAGGGAAATGCAAAGGCTCAATCTAGATATAGTAGGGGTCAGTGAAGTGAAGTGGAAAGAAGACAACGATTTCTGGTCAGATGAGTATCGGGTAATATCAACAGCAGCAGAAAATGGTATAACAGGTGTAGGATTCGTTATGAATAGGAAGGTAGGGCAGAGGGTGTGTTACTGTGAACAGTTCAGTGACCGGGTTGTTCTAATCAGAATCGACAGCAGACCAACACCGACAACGATAGTTCAGGTATACATGCCGACGTCGCAAGCTGAAGATGAACAGATAGAGAAAGTGTATGAGGGTATTGAAAAGGTAATGCAGTATGTAAAGGGGGACGAAAATCTAATAGTCATGGGCGACTAGAATGCAGTTGTAGGGGAAGGAGTAGAAGAAAAGATTACAGGAGAATATGGGCTTGGGACAAGGAATGAAAGAGGAGAAAGACTAATTGAGTTCTGTAACAAGTTTCAGCTAGTAACAGCGAATACCCTGTTCAAGAATCACAAGAGGAGGAGGTGGCCGGCCGCGGTGGTCTAGCGGTTCTAGGCGCGCAGTCCGGAACCGCGCGACTGCTACGGTCGCAGGTTCGAATCCTGCCTCGGGCATGGATGTGTGTGGTGTCCTTAGGTTAGTTCGGTTTAAGTAGTTCTAAGTTCTAGGGGACTAATGACCACAGTAGTTAAGTCCCATAGTGTTCAGAGCCATTTGAACCATTTTTGAGGAGGAGGTATACTTGGAAAAGGCCGGGAGATACGGGAAGATTACAATTAGATTACATCATGGTCAGACAGAGATTCCGAAATCAGATACTGGATTGTAAGGCGTACCCAGGAGCAGATATAGACTCAGATCACAATATAGTAGTGATGAAGAGTAGGTTGAAGTTCAAGACATTAGTCAGGAAGAATCAATACTCAAAGAAGTGGGATACGGAAGTACTAAGGAATGACGAGATACGTTTGAAGTTCTCTAACGCTACAGATACAGCAATAAGGAATAGCGCAGTAGGCAGTAGAGTTGAAGAGGAATGGACATCTCTAAAAAGGGCCATCACAGAAGTTGGGAAGGAAAACATAGGTACAAAGAAGGTAGCTGCGAAGAAACCATGGGTAACAGAAGAAATACTTCAGTTGATTGATGAAAGGAGGAAGTACAAACATGTTCCGGGAAAATCAGGAATACAGAAATACAAGTCGCTGAGGAATGAAATAAATAGGAAGTGCAGGGAAGCTAAGACGAAATGGCTGCAGGAAAAATGTGAAGCCATCGTAAAAGATATGATTGTCGGAAGGACAGACTCAGCATACAGGAAAGTCAAAACAACCTTTGGTGACATTAAAAGCAACGGTGGTAACATTAAGAGTGCAACGGGAATTCCACTGCTAAATGCAGAGGAGAGAGCAGATAGGTGGAAAGAATACATTGAAAGCCTCTATGAGGGTGAAGATTTGTCTGATGTGATAGAAGAAGAAACAGGAGTCGATTTAGAAGAGATAGGGGATCCAGTATTAGAATCGGAATTTAAAAGAACTTTGGAGGGCTTGCGGTCAAATAAGGCAGAATTTCTAAAATCATTGGGGGAAGTGGCAACAAAACGACTCCTCACGTTGGTGTGTAGAATATATGAGTCTGGCGATATACCATCTGACTTTCGGAAAAGCATCATCCACACAATTCCGAAGACAGCAAGAGCTGACAAGTGCGAGAATTATCGCACAATCAGCTTAACAGCTCATGCATCGAAGCTGCTTACAAGAATAATATACAGAAGAATGGAAAAGAAAATTGAGAATGCGCTAGGCGACGATCAGTTTGGCTTTAGGAAAAGTAAAGGGACGAGAGAGGCAATTCTGACGTTACGGCTAATAATGGAAGCAAGGCTAAAGGAAAATCAAGACACTTTCTTAGGATTTGTCGACCTGGAAAAAGCGTTCGACAATATAAAATGGTGCAAGCTGTTCGAGATTCTGAAAAAAGTAGGGGTAAGCTATAGGGAGAGACGGGTCATAACAATATGTACAACAACCAAGAGGGAATAGTAAGAGTGGACGATCAAGAACGAAGTGCTCGTATTAATAAGGGTCTAAGAAAAGGGTGTAGCCTTTCGCCCCTACTCTTCAATCTGTACATCGAGGAAGCAATGATGGAAATAAAAGAAAGGTTCAGGAGTGGAATTAAAATACAAGGTGAAATGATATCAATGATACGATTCGCTGATGACATTGCAATCCGGAGTGAATGTGAAGAAGAATTAAATGATCTGCTGAACAGAATGAACAGTCTAATGAGTACACAGTATGGTTTGAGAGTAAATCGGAGAAACACGAAGGTAATGAGAAGTAGTAGAAATGAGAACAGCGAGAAACTTAACATCAGGATTGATGGTCACGAAGTCAGTGAAGTTAAGGAATTCTGCTACCTAGGCAGTAAAATAACCAATGACGGACGGAGCAAGGAGGACATTAAAAGCAGACTCGCTATGGCAAAAAAGGCATTTCTGGCCAAGAGAACTCTACTAATATCAAATACCGGCCTTAATTTGAGGAAGAAATTTCTGAGGATGTACGTCTGGAGTACAGCATTGTATGGTAGTGAAACATGGACTGTGGGAAAACCGGAAGAGAAGAGAATCGAAGCATTTGAGATGTGGTGCTATAGACGAATGTTGAAAATTAGGTGGACTGATAAGGTAAGGAATGAGGAGGTTCTACGCAGAATCGGAGAGGAAAGGAATATGTGGAAAACGCTGATAAGGAGAAGGGACAGGATGATAGGACATCTGTTAAGACATGAGGGAATGACTTCCATGTTACTAGAGGGAGCTGTAGAGGGCAAAAACTGTAGAGGAAGACAGAGATTGGAATACATCAAGCAAATAATTGAGGACGTAGGTTGCAAGTGCTACTCTGAGATGAAGAGGTTAGCACAGGAAAGGAATTCGCGGCGGGCCGCATCAAACCAGTCAGTAGACTGATGACAAAAAAAAAACACGCGAACAGCTTCAACAAGAAAGAGGATCCTGGCTTCCCGTACTGCAGCGAACGACCGTCGCAGGTAGCAAGAGGAGAACCGCACCGGAAATGACCGAGGAGAAGCCCTCGGACGTTGTGCCAGGTACATATAGTCTGCAGCCGCGAGCTCGGCTCCAGTTCATCACCGGCAATGGAGGGTGAAGCTTTGACAATGCCAGCCACTCGTGCTGGCGAAACGTCAGTAAAATCGTTAGGTGAATGTCGGCCGAAGAACCCGATACAGAAGCCAATAGGCAGTTTGTCAAGAACTGGCCACGAAAGCCTGAACAATTATGTAAAATTGTATCTGCCGGGAAATGTACGAGGGGCGTTTACAATATATATTTTTTTTCTGAAAGCATGTTGGTTTTTATTAAGGAAATCAGTACACAATATTATTCCCCACTCTTTTGGCTACAGAATCCTGTTTTTCAACATAATCTCCGTTCAGTGCGACGGCCTTACTCCACCTTATTGGAAGGGCCTACATGCACGAATGGTACCCCTCTACTGGGTCGACGTTGGAGCTAACATCTTGCCGCATCAATAACCACCCGATCATCCACGTACTGCTTCTACACGGATGGTCCTTCGTCGCTCTTTATGGTCTTCTGTTAGGCGGCGAGGAATCCAGCGGGTACACATCTTTGAGTTCCCCAGTTGGTGGATGTGTGTGTCTGCACGAACAAGAAAGATGTCCACTTGTCCAACGAGGATCGATCACCTCAAATGGAAGTGACCGCACGTTCGAAAATTGCAGGATTCAAAGCTGTGTGCGGCCGACCGGCATGTGGAAGATCGCACACATTTGCGAGACCATGTTGCGATTATAACAGACGCCTCGCCCAACTACTTTGTTCATTGTCACATCACCGTAGACGTTCCGCCAGTGTCTATGAGTATCTGCGATGCTCTGGTTTTCCGCCAAAACAACAGCTCTCTGCTTGGAACGTACGTCCGTTACAGACGCCATTTCGAAGGGTACTTACAGCGCCATCACCGATCGGAACTTCATATACGAGGGCTATCCAGGAAGTAAATTCCGATCGTCCGCAAAATGGGCACTACTGGAAAAATCAAAAATTTTTTATTTTCAACAGCTAGCCACAACCCCCAGCTAATTATCTAAATAATCGCCACCACGACTTAGACATTTGTCGTGGCGTTGTACAAATTTTCGATACCTTTGTCATAGAAGTCAGGTGCCAGTGCTTTCCGCTAATTCTCTGCGCAGGTCTACAGCTCGTTGTCTGTACCAAAATGTTGTCTTCATAATCAGCGGTCTGTTCGAGCAGAGATGAAACTCAGGGGGTCAATTGCTATCTATATTGTGCGTGATCAAATGATGAAATACTTCCCACTGAAAAGTCTGTAGGAGGATCATTGCCCCTGCAGAGCATCTAAGAACTGTCATGAAGGAATGGCGTGACAGTTGTGTTACGTGGGCTGCATAGCTTCAGGCGAAATTTCTCACCAGGCCCTCGTACTTCGCGGGAGACACAATTTTCTAGGTACATTTACGTGCTCACTGTGCACTCAGAACTGGAAGAGCGATGTGACGCGATCGACAGGCGTTCTACAGACACTGCCCAACATATCTGTGCAAAGCTTCATCGGATTTTTACAGTCGTTTTCATTTCGCGAACGATCGGAACTTACTTTCTGGATAGCCCTCGTAAGTAAAGGGGCTGAAAAGGGAATATTCCACGATTAGGGGTGACAATCTAGTCGCGAAACGTGTGACTTCGTCGTTCGCTGCTGAAATCGTCACGTGTTACCCCAGTGGTGGGTAGCAGTTTCTCATTTTCAGAGTCGTTTGCGGTTCCCTCTCGTCTGTGAAGCACGGAGCGTGAACGAGGGTTGTAGTCGCAACGCAGGGAGGCCTCGCCCGGCCGGGTAGCAGGCCGCGATGCGTGCTCGCATGGAGCGCACGCCCACTTGACCAGCTGAGGGCACCCCACTTCAATTGCTGCTCGTTATCCACCGCCAAAGGCCGCCCGCTCATGGCGCACACATCGCAGAGAACAACTGTGCTGCAGCTTGCTTTTTGTCTTTCGAAAAGTGGAGTAACAGCGGTACTGCAGTCCGACATACAGGGCGTGCACAAAAATATGGAAACACCGCGCACCACAACACCTGCGCCTAAAGTGGTGCAGGAAAATCGTCGGAACTCTAAACAGTTTTCTGTCGTCTATGAAAGGATAAATACAGGACCTGTATGGTTTTCAAGGGGCTCTTCTGACGTCATTCTTGCAAAAATAGTGGCAAGTTCACGTAACGATGGTGTAGGTGGATAACGATCATACACTTTTCTCGAAAGTATACTACAAAGGTTCAACAGTTTGAGATCTGGTGACTGTGGCGGTCAGGGGAGATGCCGTAATTCGTCCTCGTGCTCTCAAAACCAGTCCTGGACGATGTGAGCTATCTGAAAAAGAGTCCTGTCTTATTGGTATACGGCGTCACCACTGGGAGCAAACATTTTACTTCGGGATCCACCTGGTCAGAAAAGACGGTCACATAATCCGCGGCAGTAAAGCAACCAGGGTAGCCGAGAGCGTTGCAGACTGCCTTCGGCACGGCAACAGAGCGGACGCGTACATGTTGACTTCGTGCGGCGCGCGAGCTCGCCTTGTTTACTTTCTGACGGCCGTTGCTTAAGTGCCGGCTTACTTTGTACGATCCATGGCGAACCGTTACCGTAAACCAACACTCCGATTTACTTTCTGCAACGATTATGCCCGATCCAAAGCACTCGAGGTGGAGCGTTTTCTGTGAGAGGAAGTGAAGATCCCGGCGACCGATATTATCGGCATACATTTGTCCATCGTGAGCAGCACGGTCTATTTGAAAATCATTAACGACGCGGCGTGCGAACGCATACTACGTGAGACCAAACAGGGGCTCCGCTTCTGTCACGCTGATGGCAATGTGGGGGAGGTAACCGTCGACCACGCAAGCTTAGGTATGCGAACGATACGCATTTTCGAATTGCCATTCGAACTTCCTGCTGAGGAAGTCGTCGCGGCACTACGCCCATACGGCACAGTCCGTGGCCACACTGCGGAGAAGTGGACACAGTTTCGGACGTATCCTGTCCTAAACGGGATCCGACAGGTCACCATAGATCTCCGAAGCCACGTCCCGTCCTACTTACAGATCGGCGGATGCCGTGCAATAATTATATACGACGGCCAGCCTCGGACCTGTTCCGGGTGCGGCAAAGAAGGCCACCTTAGACCCGAATGCCTACAACGGCGTATTACGCAACTTCCAGCTGCCGAAGAACCACCCACGTCGCAACCTACAGTGCTACCTGTGACCTATGCCGCTGCTCTAGCTTCTCCTACCACTTTGCAACGTCGCCCGGTCACCACAAACGACGCCACCAACGAGCCCGACCAGACAGCGACGGAGAGCGCCTCGGACGACCCGCCGCCTCGGCCGGCCATCGACGCCACTCCGGGTAGGTGCGCCGGCCCCCGATCGAATCCGCCCGGCGGATTAATGACGAGGGCCGATGTGCCGGCCAGCCTGGATGTGGTTTTCAGGCGGTTTTCCACATCCCGCTAGGTGAATACCGGGCTGGTCCCCATGTTCCGCCGCCGTTACACGGCTCGCAGACTTCTGAACATTTTCGCAATATTCCATGGATTACACTCGGTGCAGAAGTTGGGGTACACTAATTCCGTCCCGGGGGGTACGGGGCGGCGGCAGGAAGTGCATCCGGCCACCCCTTCACCATTAACGTGCCAAATCCGATTGACGATGGCTGACCCTGCGTAACTGCGGGACAAGGCTCAAGTGATAGATGGTAAAGCGACCTCGCAGAGTAATCATGGATCCCATGGAATATCATGATAAGCCTGCCCGAATCATCACTGAACCTCTAAATGTTTCACACTTTGGACAATCCCGTCAGAAGTTGGAAAGAGTGTGAACCAAGACTCGTACAACAAAATGAGTTTATTCTATTATTCCACAGTCCTAGTTGTATGGCTTCGCCCACGTTTCCCTGTTACGGGCATTTGCATCACTGATGAGTGGCTGTGGAATGCCAGCTCGCACTCCAATTCTCAGTCTCTGGAGCTCCCTTGATGTTGTTTTGGTACTGACAGGGTTTGCGAGTGCCTCATATAGTTCTGCAGTGACTCCAGCAGTGGTCGTTCTACCATTTTTCGACACAGTTCTCTTGAACGGTCGTCTGTCGCGATCACTCTACACACACTTCCGTCCGCGCTGTGACAGCGGATGATGTTTTTCCAACTCCCCTGTTTGGGGTATGAAACCTCGATACCGTGTCTCTTGACACACCAAACAATTCGACCATGTCGACTGTCTTGATCACATAAGAGCACCCACAATTTTCCCACAGCTGAAATCATTGGCTGCAACGTAATGCACTCACAACTACACAGAGCACTGTTCTGACCGCGACTCACTCTTGCAACGTATTCATGGTTAAATACAACAGCGCACCCTGCAGTCTTAGCTATTAAATCAATTTATGTTAAAGCATCCATTTTCCACGGTGTTTCCATATTTTTGTCGAATTTTGGATTCAAGTAGAGAAACCTCCACCACTGTGAGTCTTGCGATTCTCCAGTAACCTGGGTTCATGTTGCTGCTCATAGTGTTGCTGAGGCAAAGAGCAGCGAGTGGAGTGCTTGGGGAAGGCGGATCTGATTAGCTTTCTTGGACTTCTAATTACTATTTATTGCGTTCAGTTTGTTACCATTTGTTAAGTTCAGCCAGCATTATTTTTCCTGCCTCGTGGCCGCTAACGCCCCAGTTACCTGGCTTGGGGGTTAGTGTATGTAACGGCAGTGTACGTTTCCTCGCCTTGCCGCTGCTATCCGGTGACGCGTGCAGTTTTGACAGCTTTCTTGATTGTAGGTTGGTTGGCGATTCTTCTACTCTGGTAGTTGTGATTCCTTTCTCGTTCTGGGCGCTCTAAAGACGGTGGATCCTTTATTGTATGTTTATATGATAGCGGAACAAACACTGCTAGCAGTTACTTCTGTAAAATATCTGGGAGTGGAATTATCATATAAAATTAATTGTTGGTAAGGCGGGTGTCAGGTCAAGATTCTTTGGGAGAGTCCTTAGAAAATGTAGTCCATCAACAAAGGAGGTGGCCTACAAAACACTCGTTCGACCTATACTTGAATATTGCTCATCAGTGTGGGATCCGTACCAGGTCGGGTTGACAGAGGAGATAGACAAGATCCAAAGAAGAGCGGCGCGTTTCGTCACAGGGTTATCTGGCAAGCGTGATAGCGCTACGGAGATGTTTAGCAAACTCAAGTGGCAGACTCTGCAAGAGAGGCGCTCTGCATCGCGGTGTAGCTTGCTCGCCAGGTTTCGAGAGGGTGCGTTTCTGGATGAGGTATCGAATATATTGCTTCCCCCTACTTATACCTCCCGAGGAGATCACGAATGTAAAATTAGAGAGATTCGAGCGCGCACGGAGGCTTTCCGGCAGTCGTTCTTCCCGCGAATCATACGCAACTGGAACAGGAAAGAGAGGTAATGACAGTGGCACGTGAAGTGCCCTCCGCCACACACCGTTGGGTGGCTTGCGGAGTATAAATGTAGATGTAGATTCTGCGGGGGAGTCCAGACCGCCGGTTCCGGCTTTGGTGTATTTTTACATCTTTGCATTTCGTTTATTGGACGTCAGGTAGCCTCAGCAAGCTTATCATTAGTCATTCGTTAGACTGCCACTAGTCTGAGTTACCATCTTGTGAAGTGAATGCAAATCTTGGCTGCCTATCTCATCGCTCGCGTAAGTGCATTTTTTTTTTGGCTGACCTACTCAGAGGTCGATTGCTGGTGCATCGTCCGTGACTGACCCTTGTGTTTTATTATTGTATTTGCTGTTTCATTGAATGTTTCTAAATTCTTTTATATAATTGCCATTCTTGGCGTTACAGCAAGTTTACATGGTTGTGCTACCAAGTTTACCAACATTTTGTCTCACTGTTTGGTTATCAGTTGCTTGTCCTTTTAAATTAACCTTGCTATTGCATTTCTGTTTTACAGTATGCCTGTTAATTTTTTTTTATAATTGCTGTTCTTAGCATTAAAGGCCTTCAGCCGTGACTGTGGTTACTTGCCTTAAAATTCTAATTGGGATCACATTGGCTTGTTTTTAAAACATTACATGCTGTGTCTGTATTTTATGCTGATTTGGTGAATTGTAACGCACTGAAAGGACTATTAATTACACACAACGCTGAATAAAATATGAACGTCGGTAGGGGTAAAACGGTTAATATGAATAAATGAAACTTCTCGTCGTCAAACAAAAACTCAGAGTAGTCAAAATTAGTCCAAGGAGATTCACGCGTGAAGTTTTCAACGAATTAGGAAGTAAAATTCAATCTAGCGATCTGACAGAAAATCCTAAGGAATTTTGGTTGTATGTTACACCAGTAAACGAATCAAATCCGTATGTCCAAACACTCAGTTACCATAACGGAACAGAGATGGAGATTGACAGAGAGAAGACTACAATAGTGTATGCCTTTCCACATAATTGACTCCCCTGATGAAAATCATACCGCATTTCTCCTTTAAATCGTCGCACGAACGTCTGAGTGGCAGTTATTGAAATGAATGCTCTTGGGATAGATAATCATCTGAAGTCACGTAACAAAGGAAATGCAACACGGGCTGGTGGGATAGCTACGCGGTTCTACAGGGCGTTTCCCTAAGAGCGTGCAAAAATGTAACAGGACATACAGAACGCTCCAGCGAACAATTTGAGGTAGAGAACCTGAGGTCGAAGAAGCCAGCTTAAAGAGATAAGTAAACTCGTCTACCGCTTTGTCTAGCATTACTGTTATCCAGCTTATTCACAACTAACATGCATACTAGTTTACACGTATTGTGCTGTTTATTTACATGTACATTCTTTATTTCCTGCAAGGAAACAACGAGGACAGCCTGATTACTAGGAAGGCTTGATGCAGGTTTTATTTACTTTACTTGTCCATAAGGTGGCTCTGTTGTATTTACATTGTGCCACGACAGAACGTGCTATGAATCAACGACAGATTCATTCATTGCACAGTGCTATTCAGAGACGTGCAGTACAATACGATGGAGCAGTACCCGTACAGTTTAGCAGAACTCACTGACATGCACCTTGCGTATGGGGAAGTACGTTGCAATGCTCTCGCTGCTGAAAGGCTGTGCAGGGAACGATTTCCTAACAGGCGAGTGTTTATTTCTCTCGATCGATGAACTCTGAAGACTTGTTCACTTGAATGAAGAAAATAGGGACCTGGCAACATGAGGACCCCACTAGAGGTATTTGTCACGGTGCGTCAGAATCTTGTTCGCCGATGTCATGCTTGCATTGAGGTTGACGGCCGTCAGTTTCAGCACATTTTGTAACATACAGTACAAATGGTTCGCTCATTGTGTCAGTGATAGTATTTGCAGTTTACTATAACTGATGTAAATAAAAAAGCACACAGTAATGCGATTTTATTCATACAATTCCCTTAACCTGGCTTTCCCGATCGTAGGTTCCCTACCTCAAATTGTTCAGTGGAGCATCCTATATGTCCTCTTAAATTTTTGCACGCTCTTGCGGAAACAGTGGCTGTCTACCGTAGGACACTGGAGGAAACATGAGTGAGATTAATTTTAATAACTCAGGAAAATCGTACTGTAGTTCCTCCTCTACATCGTCGCATGAACATCAGAATGACGGATATCGCAATAACTGACCACGGCACAGATAATCAAATACAATCGATCAACAGAGGAAAGGCCACTGGACCTAGTGGAATACCTCTACCATTGTACAGGGTGGGTGAGAAGTTTCTACCTAGAGTTAAATGTCCATAAATTTTGTATTAATGAATACTGGCGCATGGAACAAGTTCTAGTGGTTTCTCAGGACGATGAGAATTTTCGTACTACATTGCAGTTCCATATATTCTCCCGCGCTGTTGACCAAATGACGTACACATATAGTAATGTCATCAATTGATTTCTGCAGCAAAAACATTTCTGAGGTCAACTGTGAGCCTCCCCTCTAACATGCCCATAGTGCGTGGGTTTGTTCGGTACTGTAGTCCCACAAGAAGAAATCGTAAGGGGTGAGGTCGGGACTTCTCGGAGGCTATTCATGAGATCCTCGCGTAGCCAGCCAACGTTTTGGAAAGTGTTCATCCAGTCAGCAACGAACGATGCAGGCAAAACAGGGTAGTGGTCGTCTTGCTGAAGAAGGATAAACGCAACACTGTCCCATTGTGATATCAGTAGCCATTCATATTTATTCAGTATCTGGCAATACTGTTCGCTGTTCATGGAGCCTACCAGTATGACTGCACGTAGAGGAATTATGGGCAAAGCTTAAGCAGACTGTAAATCGTTGTCTGCAGAGTTGGGTGCCTAGTAAGTGGATAGGGGATGGTAAATACCCACCATGGTTTAATAACGAAATTCGTAAGATGCTGAGGAGGCAGAGGCTGCTGCACTTACGGTTCGAAAGAGAACGCACAAGTGACGACAAGAATAGGTTAGTAGAGCTTCGTGCCTCTGGGAAAAGATCTATGCGTGAAGCCTACAGCAACTACCACCGTCATACCTTATCAAAAGATCTGGCAGAGCATCCAAGAAAATTCTGGTCATATGTAGACTCGCTAAACAGGTCTAACACTTCCACTCAATCTCTTATTGATCAGTCTCGTGTGGCAGTTGAAGGATGGCAAAACAAAAGCCGATGTTTTAAATTTCACGTTCGCGAAATCGTTCACATAGGAGAATCGCACAGACACTAAGTCATTTGATCACCGGACTGGCTCCTGCATGGGCGACATACTAATAGGCATATCTGGAGTAGAGAAACAGCTGAATGATTTGAAAGCAAATAAATCCCAGTTCGGTTTTACAAAAGGTATTCTACGGCACTGGCCCCTTACCTATCTTGCATTTAGCGTGAATCTATCGCCCAGTACAAAGTTCCAAGCGATTGGGAAAAAGCCTGATTCCTGTATACGAGGGTGAGTCAAATGAAAACCTAAAATTTCTAATAACAAATCGAAATTTCGCGCCGTTATGCTGTAAGTTGGTAAGCGTCCTACAAACAGCGTGCAGAATGGCCTGCAGGTGGCAGCATAGTGCAGATGCACACATACCGTCGCAGTATCAGTATAAAGATGGCCGTACCACTTGCGACTTGCACCAGGGAAGAACAGCGTTCTGTTAGTCGGTTTTTGCGTAGTGAAGGTGTGAAACCTATTGAAATTCATTGACGAATGAAGGTTCAGTACGGCGATGCATGTTTGTCACAGCTGCAAGTCTACGAATGGAGTAGGAAGTTCGCAAATGGCGTGACTTCAGTGGAATATGCTCCTCGTCCAGGTCAGGCACGAGTTGTGACGCCACAGAACATTGCAGCAGTTGAAGCCATAGTGAAGGAAAACCGGCGAGTGACACTGAATGACATTGCAGCATGTTTACAGATTAGTCATGGATCAGCACACCACATTGTGCATGATGTGCCCCAGTTTCACTAAGTGTCTGCAAGATGGGTGCCACGGCAGCTGACTCCTGAAATGAGAGAACGACGTGTTGATGCTTGTGAAGAATTTCTTCGGCGCTTTGAACGAGAAGGTGATGGCTTCCTTGCAAGAATCGTTACTGGGGACGAAACCTGGGTTCACTTCCACCAACCGGAAACGAAGAGATAGAGCAAGAAGTGGCGTCATTCCTCATCACCAAAACCAAAGAAGTTTCGAACAGAGCCATCAGCAGGGAAGGTTATGCTGACTCTCTTTTGGGACGAAAATGGCGTCATTTTGGAGCATTACATGCCTAGAGGGACCACTCTCTCCAGTGCATCATACACAGATCTCCTAAAAAATCATCCGCGGCCTGCAATCAAATCAAAGCGACGTGGATTGCTGTCAGCAGGTGTCCTTTTGCAACATGACAATGCAAGGCCCCACACTGCCGGTACAACAGTTGCAACAATCACAGACCTGCTTTTTGTCTTCCTCATCCACCATACTCACCAGACCATGCCCCAAGTGATTTCCATATGTTTGGACCACTTAAAGACGCAATGGGAGGAAAGAAGTTCCATTTTGATGAAGATGTACGCCACGCGGTGCATGAGTGGTTGCGCGGACTACCAAAAGAATTTTTTTCTAAAGGAATTTATGCACTTTGTAAGCGCTGGAGGACTTGCATTGAGCGTGGGGGAGATTATGTTGAAAAGTGATACAGCTTTGTACCACTTCTGCACAAAAAAAATATTTAAAAAATATTTAATGTTTTCATTTGACTCACCCTCGTATAAGAAGGTTAAAAGAACGAACCCACTAAATTACAGATGAATATTCCTACTTTCGGTCTGCTGCAGCATCATTGAACATATTCTCAGTTCGAATATAACAAACTTTCGTGAGACTGAAAAGCTTATGTCTACGAATCAGCATGGTTTTAGAAACCATCGCTCGTGCGAAACTCAACTTGCGCTTTTCTCACATGATACACTGCGAACTATGGATGAAGGGCAACAGGCTGTCCATATTGCTAGATTTCCGGAAAGCATTTGACACGGTGCCCCCATGCAGGCTGATAACGAAGGTACTATCATATGGAGTATGTTCACAGATATCTACATCTACATCTACATTTATACTCCGCAAGCCACCCAACGGTGTGTGGCGGAGGGCACTTTACGTGCCACTGACATTACCTCCTTTTCCTGTTCCAGTCGCGTATGGTTCGCGGGAAGAACGACTGTCTGAAAGCCTCCGTGCGCGCTCTAATCTCCCTAATTTTACATTCGTGATCTCCTAGGGAGGTATAAGTAGCGGGAAGCAATATATTCGATACCTCATCCAGAAACGCACCCTCTCGAAACCTGGCGAGCAAGCTACACCGCGATGCAGAGCGCCTCTCTTGCAGAGTCTGTCACTTGAGTTTATTAAACATATCCGTAACGCTATCACGGTTACCAAATAACCCTGTGACGAAACGCGCCGCTCTTCTTTGGATCTTCTCTATCTCCTCCGTCAACCCGATCTGGTACGGATCCCACACTGATGAGCAATACTCAAGTATAGGTCGAACGAGTTTTTGTAAGCCACCTCCTTTGTTGATGGACTACATTTTCTAAGCACTCTCCCAATTAATCTCAACCTGGTACCCGCCTTACCAACAATTAATTTTATATGATTATTCCACTTCAAATCGTTCCGCACGCATACTCCCAGATATTTTACAGAAGTAACTGCTACCAGTCTTTGTTCCGCTATCATATAATCATACAATAAAGGATCCTTCTTTCTATGTATTCGCAATACATTACATTTGTCTATGTTAAGGGACAGTTGCCACTCCCTGCACCAAGTGCCTATCCGCTCCAGATCTTCCTGCATTTCGCTACAATTTTCTAATGCTGCAACTTCTCTGTATACTACAGCATCATCCGCGAAAAGCCGCATGGAACTTCCGACACTATCTACTAGGTCATTTATATATATTATGAAAAGCAATGGTCCCGTAAGACTCTCCTGTGGCACGCCAGAGGTTACTTTAACGTCTGTAGACGTCTCTCCATTGATAACAACATGCTGTGTTCTGTTTACTAAAAACTCTTCAATCCAGCCTCACAGCTGGTCTGATATTCCGTAGGCTCTTACTTTGTTTACCAGGCAACAGTGCGGAACTGTATCGAACGCCTTCCGGAAGTCAAGGCAAATAGCATCTACCTGGGAGCCTGTATCTAATATTTTCTGGGTCTCATGAACAAATAAAGCGAGTTGGGTCTCACACGATCGCTGTTTCCGGAATCCATGTTGATTCCTACATAGTAGATTCTGGGTTTCCAAAAACGACATGATACTCGAGCAAAAAACATGTTCTAAAATTCTACATCAGATCGACGTCAGAGATATAGGTCTATAGTTTTGCGCATCTGCTCGACGACCCTTCTTGAAGACTGGGACTACCTGTGCTCTTTTCCAATCATTTGGAACCCTCCGTTCTAGAGACTTGCGGTACACGGCTGTTAGAAGGGGGGAAAGTTCTTTCGCGTACTCTGTGTAGAATCGAATTGGTATCCAGTCAGGTCCAGTGGACTTTTCTCTGTTGAGTGATTCCAGTTGCTTTTCTATTCCTTGGACACTTATTTCGATGTCAGCCATTTTTTCGTTTGTGCGAGGAATTAGAGAAGGAACTGCAGTGCGGTCTTCCTCTGTGAAACAGCTTTGGAAAAAGGTGTTTAGTATTTCAGCTTTACGTGTGTCATCCTATGTTTTAATGCCATCATCATCCCGGAGTGTCTGGATATGCTGTTTCGAGCCACTTATTGATTTAACGTAAGACCAGAACTTCCTAGGATTTTCTGTCAAGTCGGTACATAGAATTTTACTTTCGAATTCACTGAATGCTTCACGCATAGCCCTCCTTACGCTAACTTTGACATCGTTTAGCTTCTGTTTGTCTGAGAGGTTTTGGCTGCGTTTAAACTTGGAGTGAAGCTCTCTTTGCTTTCGCAGTAGTTTCCTAACTTTGTTGTTGTACCACGGTGGGTTTTTCCCGTCCCTCACAGTTTTACTCGGCACGTACCTGTCTGAAACGTATTTTACGATTGCCTTGAACTTTTTCCATAAACACTCAACATTGTCAGTGTCGGAACAGAAATTTCCGTTTTGATCTGTTAGGTAGTCTGAAATCTGCCTTCTATTACTCTTGCTAAACAGATAAACCTTCCTCCCTTTTTTTGTATTCCTATTAACTTCCATATTCAGGGATGCTGCAACGGCCTTATGATCACTGATTCCCTGTTCTGCACATACAGAGTCGAAAAGTTCGGGTCTGTTTGTTATCAGTAGGTCCAAGATGTTATCTCCACGAGTCGGTTCTCTGTTTAATTGCTCGAGGTAACTTTCGGATAGTGTACTCACTATAATGTCACTCGATGCTCTGTCCCTACCACCCGTCCTAAACATCTGAGTGTCCAGTCTGTATCTGGTAAATTGAAATCTCCACCTAAGACCATAACATGCTGAGAAAATTTATGTGAAATGTATTCCCAATTTTCTCTCAGCTGTTCTGCCACTAATGCTACTGAGTCGGGATGTCGGTAAAAGGAGCCAATTATTAACCTAGCTCGGTTGTTGAGTGTAACCTCCACCCATAATAATTCACAGGAACTATCCACTTCTACTTCACTACAGGATAAACCACTACTAACAGCGACGAACACTCCACCACCGGTTGCATGCAATCTATCCTTTCTAAACACCGTCTGTACCTTTGTAAAAATTTCGGCAGAATTTATCTCTGGATACAGCCAGCTTTCTGTACCTATAACGATTTCAGCTTCGGTGCTTTCTATCAGCGCTTGAAGTTCCGGTACTTTACCAACGCAGCTTCGACAGTTGACAATTACAATACCGATTGCTGCTTGGTCCCCGCATGTCCTGACTTTGCCCCGCACCCGTTGAGGCTGTTGCCCTTTCTGTACTTGCCCAAGGCCATCTAACCTAAAAAACCGCCCAGCCCACGCCACACAACCCCTGCTACCCGTGTAGCCGCTTGTTGCGTGTAGTGGACTCCTGGTTCGATGACTTTTAAAGTAATAGAATCCAGTACGTTGTCCTCGACGGCGAGTGTTTATCAGAGACAAGGATATCGCCGGGAGTGCCCAGAAAGTGTTCCAGGACTACTGTTATTCTGTATATACATTGGCGGACAGGGTGGGCAGCAATCTGCGCTTGTTTGCTGATGATCCTATGGTGTACTGTAAGGTTTCGAAGTTGAGTGATTTTAGGAAGATACAAGAAGAATTAGACGAAATTTCTAGTTGGTGTAATGACTGGAAGCTATTTCTAAACGTGGAAAAATGTAAGTTAATGTGAATGGGTAGGAAGAACAAACCTGTAATTTTCGGATACAATCCTGTCCTCTGTCCTGCTTGACACAGTCAAGTCGTTTAAGTATCTGATGCTTCAAATGGCTCTAAGCACTATTGGGCTTAACACCAGTCCCTAGTCTTAAAACTACTTAATCCTAACTAAACTAAGGACATCACACACATCCATGCCCGAGGTAGGATTCGAGCCTGCGACCGCAGCAGCCGCGCGGTTCCGGACTGAAGCGCCTATAACCGCTCGACCACAGCGGCCGGAGTTTAAGTATCTGAGCATAACGGTGCAAAAAGATATTAAATGGAACGAAGATGTGAGAACTGTGGCAGGGAAGGCGAATGGTCGGCTTCGGTTTATTGGGAGAATTTTAGGAAAGTGTGGTTCATCCGTAAAGGAGACCGCATACAGAACGCAGGAGCGACCTATTCTTGAGTCCTGCTCGAGTGTTTTGAGATTCTTATTAGGTCAGATTGAGGGAGGACATCGAGGAATTTCAGAGTTCAGAGGCGGGCTGCTAAATTTGTTACCGGAAGTTTCGAACAATACCTAAGTGTTACGGAGATGTTTCGGAAACTCAAACGGGAAACCCTGGAGGGAAGGCGACGATCTTTCCTAGGAACACTACTCAGAACATTTAGAGAACCGGCATATGAAGCTGACTGCCGCCAACACACATTGCGCGTAAGGATCGCGAAGATACGAGAAATTAGGGCTCATATGGAGGCATACAGATAGTCGTTTTTCCCTCGCTCTATTTGCGAGTGGGACAGGGGAGGGAATGACTACTAAGGTACATGGCACCCTTCGCCACGCACCGAACGGTGGCTTGCGGAGCATCTATGAAGATGTAGATTTAGACGATCCGCGGTCATGCTGCACCAGACTATCAGTTTTGGTCAGTTGTCATTCCTGGATTTGTTTCGAATGACGAATTCCCCTACGTGAAACACCGTCTCATCGCTTCAAAAAATGTTCTTGAACAAACCCAGCCAGTCGTTACGCCATAGCAGCACATCTGCTCAGATTCTATCCGCCTGCCACAATCACCGAATGATATTTCATGTACATAATGGCGTTTCCAGTGTCTCCAGATCACGTCCTTCTTTAACACAGTACGCACCGCGTGCCTGCTGCTTCCACTCTCAGGGGTTGCCTGGAGTGTTGATTTACCAGGACCCCTCATGAAGATGTCCTTTACTGACAACATTTTCTGGAGATCGCGCCACCGAAGGTCGACCTCCTCGTTGCTTATCCACAACTCACCCAGTTCTCATTAGTTTGGTGTGACAATTCCTAATGGTTTTAGTGTCACGTGTGGCATGAGGGACAAGAAAATCCCGCCATTATCCATAAACAAGGGCTGCATGTCGCCATACATCAAACCGCGAAGCAACCTGGGCGCACTCTTATAAAGTCAACTTTCCTGCCACTTCCTCGTTCACTGTAAGATGATGTTACGGACGGTCAATATATTCTCAAGGAGCCAGTAACAAAACATAATGATGCTCATTAATAAATACCAAAAGTCACCGAACTTGTGCATGTCTAAAACTAGGGAGCGACTTCTCACCCACCCAGAGACAGGCTGTTCATTTTAACTGAAGACACTGAAATGTCTCGAAAACTAGACATCGGATAAAAAAAGTTATAATTCTAATTTATTTTTCTCGGAAGGGGACATCCAGTGGTATCACAATCGACTCTGCACCCAACCCCTTGCGCGGGTGGTGGTGGGCAACTTGGAAATCTTCAATGGGAACTCCAGTTTTTTTGATTGCACATTACGATTCTACGACAAAATCTACACGCGTTTTGTCCGAAGCATTTTCGTTTCGCTGGCGCTGCAATCGGAGGAATAGAAATTGGTACACACTCGCAATTTATGACATGCTATTCAATGGCCCTTGAATATCCAATGGGACGTGAGACCCCCACCTCCACGCTTCGAGGAATGGCCCTTGAATATCCAATGGGACGTGAGACCCCCACCTCCACGCTTCGAGGATAGGACAGACCAATATTTCATAAATTCTAATAGAAAGGCACATTCGCAACGTTGTATTCCTCCGACACATCGAAGCTCCACTGTGGCCGTGGCTCGAGGAGAACGACACTTTACTTTTCCAATTACAGTAATTGTTGAAACGTAGTACCGGCAATTACAAAACACTTAGTGATCCGCTTTTCAATTGACCGTACACAGGACAGACGCATATCTGCGAGAATGTCAACACAGGCGTTTCTGATGCTGTCGATCAAATCTTCACGGCCTGTTGGCACTTTCTGGTACACTTTCTCTTTTGAATATCTGCACAGAAATAAATCCGGCGACGTCAAATCCGGCGAACTAGCGCGCCAATTAATGGGACCATCTCTGCTGATCCACCGACCAGTGTAAACACGATATAATACCTCCCGTTCTCGAACTGCATAATGCGCTGTGCATCCGTCATGCTGATACCACATACGTTGTCGAACGTCCAGGGCAATATCCTGCAACAGTACCGGTAATTCCTGTTCCAAAAACGTTCGATATTTGGGTCCATTCAACGTGCCACCCATAAAATAAGGACCAGCGAGTTTGTTCCCCATGATGCCACACCATACGTTAACTGACCAAGGACGTTGACTGTCAACCTGCCATAACCAGTGGGGATTATCTACTTCCAGTTAACGCTTCCATGATTTGTGAATGTAGATTCATCGGAAAATAGTACTTCGGCAAAGAACGTGGAGGTCGTTTGCATTTGTTGACGAGCCCATTCACAAAACACTAGCCTGTTACGGAAATTGGCGCCATGCAGTGATAAGTGGTGTGGATTATGCTTATGACGATGCAGTATTGTGACAATACTACCTACGGACATAATGGAATCGCGGTGTACTTGCCGGTCGCTGACCAGTGCGTTATGGTGAACTGCCTCTAGTGTAGCTATTTCATTAGTTTCGGCTGTGACACGTTTGCTTCAATTCCTTTTGCCGGTCTGTACGCTGCCATCAGACATAAAGGCGATCACAACCTAGTAAAAGAACGAATGAGAGCGAGCTTTCCCCGGAAAACGCTCAGTATACAAGGCAACAGCAGCCCCAACATTTCTCCTATAATCTCTGTTAATTAGGATCATTTCAGTTTTTTCTTCTGTGGTTGCAATATTCATCGTCAACTTGCACGTTTGCTCTCCAAATGATAGCTAGGTGTGCAGGCAATAAACACTGAGCAAGTATTCTAATGTTTATAGCCGCTCTCTGTTCTACCTCTCTACGACACATGAGCTCCGGTCAGAATGTACTTCTTGCTATGATACGTCCTAGTTCACTACAAGGTCACGGCGTCGCGTCAAGTAGTCCTCTGTTACAACATTCTGAATGGGGTTTCCAGTAAGAAGATATCAAATACTGACCTATCCTACCCTCGTAGCATGGAGGTGGGGTGCCACGTGCCACTGAATATTTAAAGGCCACGGAGTAGCATGTAGTAAATTAGGGGGGGGGGGGGTGTATCCTTTTCTGTTCCTCTCATTAAAGCGTCATCTGTGGCGAAACTAAGAAAATGGTTCAGACAAAACGTACGTAGATTTTTCCGTCAAATCGTAATCTGCAACAAAAAATAAGGGTTCCCTTTGAAGATTTCAAAGTTTCCCCCAGCCGCCCACGCACGGAGTGGGGTGGCTCATCGAGTGTAGTATCGTTGGATGTCATCCTCTAAGACAAACAAATTGGAATTATAACTTTTTTTATCCGATGTTTAGTTTTCGAGATATTTCAGTGTCTTCAGTTACAATGAACACCCTATGTAGAGTACACGAAAGAACTTCTATTCTTCTAGAGGCAGTGTTCCGTATGTCGCTGGAGGAGCGAATCGTTCCTAGTGATTGGAAGTAAATAGAAGGCAGGTCACTCCCGTTCTCAAGAGGGGTCGTCAAACAGAAGACAGAGGCGCAAAACTATATCGCTGACGTCGGCCTGGCGTAGAACTTCGGAACATAGATTCTGTTCGCTTATTATGACATTTCTGGAGACGGGAAACCTCTTCTGCAGGAATCAGTAAGGATTCAAGAACCCAGAATCTGCTGGCTGAATCTGCAGATAATAGACATTTCGTTCAGGGATTGATATTTGACACACACCGTAAACAAGTGTAACGTATTGGGTTTAACGTCCCGTCGACATAAAGGTAGTTAGAAACGGAACACAAGCTCGTATTGTGTCAAGGATGGGGAAGGAAATCAGCCATGCCCTTTCAAAGGAACCATCCCGGCATTTGTCTGGAACGATTAAGGGAAATCACGGAAAACCTAAATCTGGATGGTCAGACGCGGGTTTCACCCGTGGTCCTCCAGAATGCGAGTCCAGTGTGCTAACCACTGCACCACCTCGCTCACTACATATTGATAATAAACCGATGGCAATATCCGATATTGTACGATTACACAATTTTCTGTTATTTGAAGCAATCGTACCTACTAAATATCTGGGAGGATAAGTAAGGGCTAACCGGTTGCTGACCTCTTTCAGTGCGGATGCACACGAATTGCCCGAACTCATACGGGACTCGGTGGATTGTCTACCGCGAGTAATGGGTTAATGGGTATAATGGCAGGGGTACTACGAATATAGTGTGTGGACTATTAGTTGAGAACCGGCGATAAGTGCCTGTAATCACACTATCCTCTGTGCCCTCGGTGGCTCATATGGATTTTTTTTTTTCCGTTGCGGACGTCACATGACATCCGTGAAGTTCGTTGTTGATCCTTTCACTCAGTTTTTTTTATTACAGAGACCGAACACACTGAGCTACCGTGCCGGCACAATTGTTGAGTCCAGGTGGGTATATGGATAGAGCGTCTGCCATGTAAGCAGGAGATCCCGGGTTCGAGTCCCGGTCGGGGCACACATTTTCAACTCTCCCCGTTGATGTATATCAACGCCCGTCAGCAGCTAATGGTATTGATTTAATTGTAATTTCACATAGAACTATAGTCAGTGACAGCGTTAAAGGTCTCTGACAGCGCTGCTCACGAGGAATGTTGCGTTGTCAACTCGGCTGAAAGTGCAAAGACATCACCTACGTTACGTTCCTGCACCCTGGCAACTTTGTAAACCAGCTCACCTGAATCTGCCTCACGTTTGAAGAGCGAATACACTTTAAAAATAAGATATTTGACCTATTTGTGAAACACTGGGCATTGCAGGAGCTTCAGCCATTTCGAGGAAACACACTGAACACACACAAATCAGTCAGTCGTAGTTTCGAGCACGTAAAACACGACAGAACGCTCAAATGTGACAGGAGTTTAAACAGTACGGAAAGCGGAAACAGACTGAGCGCTGACTGGGTAGTTGTTCAGCTGTCTATTGCGCATCCCCGGCCCATAGGTCATGAACGCTGTCGCTGACTGTAACCCTAGCAAAATCAGATGGCTGACTGAGATCCATTGGAAGAATCTTCAGGAAGTGTAATCGACCAGCGATAAGATAACTTACAAAACACTCATTTGTCCAATACGTGAGTACTGCTCGTCAGGAGAGATGATATAGAGAAGAACCAAAGAAATGCAGCGCGTTTCATCACATGTTCGTCTAGCGCTAGAGTGCCAGAAAGCTGTTCACCCAACTACAGTGGCAGACGTTAAGAAAGAGGCGCTCTACCACCACGACGTGGTTTACACAGAAAATTGCGAGAGTAAGTTCTTAGGATAAAACACCGATAAACTGGTTTGATATGTCTGGTAAAAAAAAAAATGTTTGTTTCGTAAGCAACGCAACTTCTCGACATAGCCTCCTTTGAGAGACTTACACTTGGTCCAGCAAAATTCCATCTTTCGTGTCCCGTCGAAAAAATTGAGAAAAGAGGTTCTGTCAAACTCTGCAAAATACTCGTTGACAGCAGCTGTCAAATTTCTCCCCAGCAAGCCAAAATTTCAAGTTAGGGAACAGGAAGAAATCACAAGGGACTAAGTCTGATGAATCGAGTGTATGAGAAACCAACTCAAAGCACCAGTCATCCAGTTTCGCCATTGTTTTCACTAATGCGTGGGATGGTGCATTATCCTGGTGAAAGAGAACATTTTTCATGCCATCTGGGCCTTTTCTTAGCCTATGCAAGTTTCAACAATCCAACAATGGAGTTGTTGGTCAAGTAACTGTTCTGTATTTTTCCAAGTAGTAACTGTTCTGTATTTTTCCAAGTACTCTATGAGGATTATTCCTTGAAAAACCAAAAAAACAGTAGCCAACACCTTACCACCTGACAAAATGGTCTTTGTCTTCTTAGGTGCACTTTCACCAGCCTTTGGTTGGTTGGTTTTTTGGTTGCCGATTTGACTCTATTGTGCACTGATGGAGTCACAGTCACAAATCTGCGCAAATGAAGTCTTGAGGATTGCGATTAAACATCGGCAGACATTGTGTTGAAATTTTGTGCCGAATGCGCTTTTGGTCGACAGTGGGCAATCCCGTCACCCATTTCGCACACAGCTTCATAGCCAATTCTCCGTGATGGATATTGTGCACTCGCTCAGCTGAGATGCCTGCAGTCTCAGCAATCACACGAAGTTTTATTCGGCGGTCTTGCATTACCGTATCATGGATTTTGTCAACTGTTTCTTCTGTGGTGAACTCAATTGGACTATCACAGTTCGCTTCGTCTTTGGTGTTTGTCCGACAACGTTTAAATTCATTAATCCAAAAGTAAATGGTCTTCAATGATGGTGCAGAGTCCACGTGAACTTCATCCAGTTCTGATTTGTGCGGCGGTACAAATCGTCAAATGAAAATGTTTAATAACAGCACAAAACTCGGTTTTCTCCATTTTCAATCGCTGTCGACATACTGACTAATTCAGACGGCTGTCAACAGTGAGCTGTGTGCTGGACAGTGTTGGAATTCTATGGGATAATCAAGTTTACCAACCATGAAGGCGTAAGTAAAAGTTCCATTCTTTCGTGGGAATTTACCACACGCTCGTATATTTCACGGAAAGGTAATGAAGGCAAGGTTACCGTAGGTAGAGCTCGCATGGAAGCTTACCAACAGACGTTATTCTCGCCTAACATCCGTGACCGTAACGGGAATGTGGGGAAATGGCAGTAGTAGACAAAGCACCCTACACCACACACTGTAGCATTGCTTTCGGAGCATAATCGTTTATTTATATGTAGGTGTAGCAGCATATGACACATTGCACTGTAAAAGGACATTGTACATTAATTGGGCTGGTAAAGTAAGTTATGAAGAGGCGTTAGCAAGGCCGAGAAACAACTTGACAGCACAGGCTTGTTTGGAAAATCGAATTTGAAATGGAATATATGACAAACAGAAAAAGTTAACATGGAGACGAAGGAAGAAGTGGAAAACTGCAGAGGACAACAAGCCTTTGAAGCTGAACTTTAGATTATGAAACGCTTTGCATGTACCAAGTACATAGAGATGCAGATGTTGGCCCAGTTTAGAGTAAATCGAAGTGCAACAGTACAACACCCACCGCAACCATTATTGCGAAAGTAAGAAGAACGATACGAATGTGTTGTTGTTTGCTGATGGTGGATACAGCTTACAAATAAATTCCTTTCGCTACGTTAACATTACCAAAAATATCTCACAGAGATATATGCTCCAAAGTGAAAGCTTTACTCTTTTAAGAAATAGGCAGGCAAGTTATGATTTACAGGTCACAGCAAATGAATTCCCATGTTTCATATATTTAAATATGGGAGAACGTACAATATTAACCGTATTCTTGAAGAAAATAAGTAAGCCAGTATTCAAACGAAGCGACGGAAGTTTTCATGCATGTTTGGACGAAAAAAAATAGAAAGGGCGTGGTATAGAAGTTGGTATGTACAAAGCTGTCCAAAGTTTGCGCTAACGTACGCTGCACAAACACAGGGCAGCCACCTAGAAAGTCAAACATCTGAGGAGGTTATGCCACGCAAGAGGGAAAACTTTTCCGCAAACGGCAAAAAGGAAGACGTGAGAGGAAAGTGTTGTAGGGCGCGCTCGTAAAGTGACTCCAGCTCCTAGTGAAAGAAACGATAATCGCAGCTACCATGGGGTATGAGAATAAGAAGTTCATTACGTTAATTATTGTACCATGAGGATACGTGGAAAACAAGATGTGGAATGAGTTCAGAAGAAGAAACCAAAACAATGAAAATTATTTAAACCGACAATTTATGGGGGGGGAGAGAGATTGTACGGGACACCAAAACAAAAATTATCTCTAATCTCATAATTGCGTGTATTTTTTAGTCGGGTAGTGGGTGTAACGCTCTCAGCCTAGTGGAATTACACATATGAAGTGGACAAATGTAAGAAACGTCCTTCACGAGTGATCGTTAATCCGTTTCACTTACAGCTTGTACACAACGTGGAACCAGATGATTGTCCACTCAGAGCACAAGCAACGCTGCGGAGTTCTAGGATCCTCAACTTCCACAATTTGCAAGTTTCGAGTGAGGTTAATCCACATGCCACACTTACTCGCGCTCATCAAATGCGAGTTGTTAGTGACAGTTTAATTGGGCTATATCTCCTACCTAGGCCATTAAATGGCAGGCCTTATTACAATTTCCTCTCCAGAACATTACCAGAGCAGCTGGACGACGTGTCACTCGCTAAGAGACAGCGTATGTGGTTCCAGCAAAAGTGGACTCGCATTGGTGGTCTTATACCACGCTCTACTCCATCCCCTGATTTGTTCCCTCTGGACTATTTTGTGCGAGGAGAGACACGCAAGCTTGTTTACAAAACACCTATTGAATCAGAAGAGGGTCTGGTTTGTGGGATGTAGCAGCAGCAGTAGCAATTAAGAAGACTCTTACAGCCTTTGATCGTGCTGGAGAGCACATGACCCACCGCTGTAACACCCCTTTGGAGTTCAATGGAGGCATTTTGAACCTCTCCTGTAATTGGTATAATTGTGTTGTGTTAATGTTGTTGTCTCTTGGTAATAAAGATTTAAAACTTGTTTATGTCACTTTTTGTCATCACGGAAAAACACATTAGGAAAAGTGTTTTAATTTCCCAGTGTAATTTCCCGGAGTTTATTAGCTTAATTAATTTTCATCCAGAGTAAAATATTCGGACCATCAATTCCAATTACAAAATGATCTAGAGAGAATTTCTGTATGGTGCGAAAAGTGGCAATTGGCACTAAAATGAAAGTGTGAGGTCATCCATATGGGACTAAAATAAATCCGATAAATTTTGGGTATATGACAAATCGCACACATCTAAGGGCTGTCAATTCGACTAAATACTTAGGAATTACAATTACGAGCAACTTAAATTGGAAAGACCACATAGATAATATTGTGGGGAAGGCAAAACAAAGACTGCGATTTGTTGGGAGAACACTTAGAAGATGCGACAAACCCACTAAAGAGACAGCCTACGTTACATTTGTCCGTCCTCTGCTGGTGTGGGATCCTTACCAGGTAGGACTGACGGAGGACATCGAAAAAGTGCAAAGAAGGGCAGCTCGTTCCGTGTTATCGCGCAATAGGGGTGAGAATTTCACTGATACGATACGCGAGTTGGTGTGGCAGTCACTGAAACAAAGGCGGGGAGATCTATTTACGAAATTTCAATCACCAACTCTCTCTTCCGAATGCGAAAATATTCCGCTGACACCCACCGACGTAGGGAGAAATGATCATTATAATAAAATAATAGAAATCAGAGCTCGAACGGGAAAGATTTAGGTGTTCCTTTTTCCCACCCACCATTCGAGAGTGGAATGGTAGAGAAGTAGTATGAAAATTATTCGATGAACCCTCTGCCAGGTACTTAAGTGTGAATTGCAAAGAAACGATGTAGATGTAAACTCCCTCTATAGGTTTAAAAAATTCTCACCAGAAAATATGACATTACAGAAAAATATCTGTTTCGGTGTCCCGTACAACTTCCCATAGTTTGTCGGTTTAAACAATTTTCATTCTGCATGTATATCAACTGTTTAGCCCTAGACAAAATTTATGCGGTCAAACTCACGCGTAGATAACATATCTTACTAACTACTGTTTATCAATGACAGGGATTGGGCAACACGGTGGCCGAGATAGTGCCGGGTGAAATGTTTGCTCTTTTTTAGGGTGCCCTACCTCAATCGGTAAAAACAGAATTCTTATAGAACACTTTGTTATCCGTGTGTCTGTCCGTCTGTTAAGACCAGTGCTCCTCAGGAACGGCTACAGGTATTACGTTAAAATTTGTATCATTTCATAAAGTCTATAAAATTTCAAGGTACTACGTCAATGCAATGAAGAGACATGGCCGTATACACTGATCAGACAAAATATTATGACCACTGCCCACCGCTACGTTGGATGCCGCCTGGTAGCGTTGCGGGCATGTGACGTTGTAGCCAAAGTATGTAACGGAGCAGACACGGATGGGGTACACCCTAGCGAATCGATTTTGACAAAGGACAGATTATTATTACGCAGAGCCTGTGAATGAATATCCTTAAAACGACAAAGCTGGTCGAGCGTTCATGTGCTGCAATCGCTAAGGAAAGAGGTAGGACAGTGGAAGTACCACTAGGCACTAAATAGTTAGATCCATACGAATCTTCACAGAAAGTGGGGTTCGGTGGCTTGTAATGCTCTGTAAAGTAGGATAGATGGTGATCTGTGTCATCTCTACCAAAAATGCGCAATGCTGGTGCACGCATAAATATTTCGGAGCTCACCCTTCATCGTACTCGGTTGAACCTGTAGCTCCGCAACAGACAACAACGAGTTCACAGGCTGGCCGAACGACATCGTCAATTACGATTGCAGCGGGCACGGGACCATCGGAATTGGACAGTCGCTCAATGGAAATGTGTCGGCTCTTCGGGTGAATCACATTTTTGCTACACTAAGTCGATGATCCTCCATGCTTGAAGTCTTCCCAGACGCCACTGCCATCTTCCCGCAGTATAATTGAATGTGTCTCGGAGTCAGAACAGTGGCCGGCCGGGATGCCCGTGCGGTTCTAGGCGCAAGTTCGAATCCTGCCTCGAGCATGGATGTGTGTGATGTCCTTAGGTTATTTAGGTTTAAGTAGTTCTAAGTTCTAGGGGACTGATGACCTCAGATGTTAAGTTCCATAGTGCTCAGAGCCCTTTGAACCATCAGAACAGTGCTACAGTGGTTTGAGCAGCATTCTAGTGGTCTCATGTTGATGCGGCGACCAAATTCGCTTGATTTAAATCCTATGGAAACCATCTGGGTCGCTGTCAGGTGCCATCACCGCGTATGCAAATTAGGTGCCCGTTATTTACGCGAATACATGACCTGTGTGTACACATCTAATGCCACATACCTCCACAAACCTACCAAGAAACTATCGGATCCCCGATACGCAGAATATGTGATGTGTTTCTTTAGAAAGACGGACAAACAAGTTACTAAGCAGGTGGTCATAATGTTTTGGCTCATCAGTGTATGTCACATATTTTGAATCTCGCAAACTCACTAATCAAAATCTACAGGGTAATTCCCGTTGGCCTTGAATCACCAAATTTGGCACGAAGAGAAGTTTCACAGAAAAAGTAAAGAAAAAATCCGAAAATTGTTAATTTGTAATTCTAACACATATTTCACGTTTTGCCATTTGTTGTCCATCTGTCTGCCTGCCTGTCTCTTAATGCGTTAAAGACATCTATTTCTCAAGAACGGGTAGAGGTATCACATTGAAATTTGTGTCAAACACTGACGTTTACGGTCCTTTGGCGGTGTAAAAATTGCAAACTTCTAAGTCAACGCAATCAAAATATACAGCCATTTGATATAATCAAACTTACCCGTCAAAACCTGTAGATGAACTACCGATTTACATCAATAAGTTTGTACGAAACTCTCAGAGCGCAACTCCTACTCGCATTTGCCTGGTTTATTTCTTCTATGTCTCTGCTCCACACCTCACGGTGTGTGGTGAAGGGTACTTTGGGTAACACTATAACTTCCTGCCTTCGCTGTTCCATCCACGAAAGGCGCGCGGGAAGAACGTCTGTTGGTAAACTTCCATACGAGCCCTAACCTCTCCGAGTTTCGTGTTGTGGTCGTTTTGCGATATTTATGTGAGGAGAAATAATACATTGTCTAACTCTACTTCGAACCTAGACTCTCGAAGTCGGAAGAGTTACGTCTCCGAGGGCAACGACACCTCACTCGAAGTGTATGCCACTAGCGTTTGCTGCGCATCTCCGTCACGATATCGAGCAGACTAAACGATCACGTGCCGAAATAGTCTTCGCTGGTTCTCCTCTCCTGTAAATCGATTCTAGTAGTCCAAGACTGATCACTTGGCTTTGCAAATGTTTTACAAGCCAAGACACGATTAAGAAGGGGTTCTCCAAAGAATCGGTAAAGAAGGAACACATGGAAAACACTGACAAGAAGAAGGGCAGGGCGACATGACCTGTGTTAACGTAACAGGGAATAGCTTCCATGGTAGTACAGCTCCTGCTCTGAGAGAAGACACTGGCAAGAGAGGAATTCGTGACGGGCCACCTCAAACCAGTCAGAAAGCTGATGCCTCCCCATCTCCACTTTCCCTCCCCCCCCCCAAAAAAAAAAAAAACAAAAACAAAGGAGAGCCACCTCTTCCGTAGATGAATTACGTCGTATTAGGGTCCTCCCAATGGATTTTACTCGGTCTGGCATCTGCTTTGCAATTAACTGTGTTGTCATTCCACTTCAAGTGACTCAGGACGGTTACTCCTAGTTACATGACGGTTGGAACTTTAATAGTGGCAACTATCTATTTACAGCCCGTTCAAAACAGATACGTGTTTCAAAGTTGTACTGACGTTCAAAGTAGACACCAGCATTGTGTATAACCCGTTGCCAGCGATGTGGAAGTCGTAGGATACTCTTAGCAGTGCCAGTTGTCTTGACAGTTCGAGCGGCGCGGTCTACTGCCCGACGAATTTGTAGCAGTTGTGAAGAGAATGCCATGAAATATTTCCTTCTGTTTATAAATAAACTCGAACTTACGAGGGCTTAAGTCAGGGGAGTGCAGTAAGTAGTATTGCACTTAGCAGCCTCATCAGTCACAGCTTGCATCCACACACTGTCCTCTAAAATGATGTTCAGATCCTGCAGAAAGTGTCACCACTTCTTTCTCTAAGCTGTTCATTTTTGGAACACAACCTACGACCATCTTGGAGACAGAAGTGATATTTTCTGCAGGACCTAATCAACATTTTACAGGTCAATGCTCAAGCAAGTAGAGTGCACGCTGTTACTGATTTGTTTGACTGATGGTGCTGCTAAGTGCTATACCACTTACTGCACTCCCGTGACTTAAGCCCCCGTAAATTCAACTCCATTTCTGAACTGAAGGAAACACTTACGGCATTCGCTTCAGAACAAATTCGTCGGACAACAACCGCGCCGCTCGAACTGTCAACACAACTGGCACTGCTAAGAGTATCCTGCTACTTCCACATCACTGGCAATAGGTTATACACAATGCTGGTGACTACTTTGAAGTTAAGTAAAACTTTGAAACACGTATCTATTTTGTACGAGCTGTAAACAAATAGTTGCCGCTAACAATCAAAGAAATTTCATATCATATCGTACACACAAACACACACACGCACACACACAAATAGCCATAAATAACGAAAATCTCTCTCTTAATAGCCTGTCACTTGGCTATTCTGCATCGCTTAGCAACATATTTTCGATTGATTTTTGCAGCTGGTAGCTGGTGCCACTCTCAAACAAAAATTTTTCATCTGGTTCCGCACGCAGTGCCTAGCGCCACCGTAAAACATCATTTTAATCGTCACTGTAAACGAGATGATGTTTAAATTATAATTTTGTGTGCATAACTTACAGAGGGCCTCACGCTGATATGACACACACTTCCACTCAGGACTGTCTATTTACTGCGACAACAGATCACGTAGAAACATTTTTATTCCTCGAGACCACTGTATAAGTCACACAATGAATCTGGAGACACCAATCCTCTATGAATTTACTGTCAGCATCAGTATTTCTACCTGAATTAAATATTACACAAATCTGAGGCTGCCCTGTCAATTTAGCGGCTAAACTTACACATTAAACAAGATTTCTTTGCAGTACAAACGACATTTTTCGTTGATACTGGACTTCGATTAGTTAGTTAGTGACATGTTCCATAGATCATTCAAACGATTCATTCATCGAGATTATGTGAAACGAGCCAGTTTACAGGTGTACATGGTACATTGTTAGTGTTAATTTTTTAGTTCTACTCATGTCACTACACTTAAAAACGGTCTTTTTGCAGGCACCCAATTTTTAAATAAAAATTTGTCTATGAAATACAAGGCGCTGTTCAGCAGAAATGATCCCAAGTTATATTTAAACCTTGCTTTGCTACCTATCAGGAATTTTATGAGAATGGGGAAAGGATTAAACATTTTTTTGCTGCATATTGAATTTCTTTCTGAGCCATTGACAGCTTTAATAATTGGTATAAAGGTAATTTTTTTCCTCTAGTGTTGTAGGTATTGGTATCTTTATTCTTCTCAAATTGCGATGAATTATTTATGACGAATTTTATTGGCGAATATATGTATTGTGATGGTGCAGTTAAAATGCCCAACTCCTTGAGGAGGTACCAATATTACGACCGCAGCTGAACATCACACCTTATTCTTACTGCTCGATTTTATGCAAATAACATTTTTTGCAAGTGATAAGCTACCCTAGAAAATTATTCCATTACACACACACTGAGTGGAAATATTCATAATATGTCAGAAGGCTGATTCATTTGTTTCCAAGACTAGTAGTTATATGAAGAGCAAAAGTAGGTGAATTTCATTGTTTGAGAAGCTGAGTAACATGTTTTTCTAGTCCAGGCTTTTATCAATATGTACATTCAAAAATTTGGAGCAATACCCTATTTACTTACTCCTGCTCATGTGCTACATCAATTGTTAGTGTGACTGTTTATTGACACGAAGTCTGTGCCTATGCATCTGTCTGTTATGTGTTAGTGTAAGGCAAGGAATGCGATACTAGCCGTCTGCTCTGACCAGTGACGTAAACACCAAAGTGATTAAAACGTCAAATCTTTGACAATATTTTGAAACTTAAATAAAACCGTTTTGATTACGATGATTTATTGCGTTGGGAAAAGAAATATTTCGAGTTGCAGCTACTATGGTCAATTGCAGATTGACAAAAGAAACATTTATTGAAAAGAATACGAATCGAGAACCGATGTCGTAAGAAAAAAAAAACTATTGCTGTAATGGATGGCCGGCACACGGTTAGAACTTAAAAAGGAATATTTATCGTAAATGAATCGAAGCTAGTATCACGAAACACACTGGAGTGGTAACGGTAATACACAGTCCTAAATGCAGTATATTTACGTATCAGGAGTAATTTGAGAATGATATCAGAAGAAGAATTATAATTACTTATCGGAAAGAAAATGAACTGAGTATTGTAAAAAGAGCTTTAGATCTGTAGCAAAGATTTCGGTGCTGAACACGAGATAGAAGAAACAAATATCGTAAATCGAAGCTAGTATCGGAAAGTATGCTTCATTATATAGTTCAATTGGAGACTTCGATACGCAATCGTAAATAATAGTGATACTTACAGTTTTAACCAGAACTCCGCCGACAGGGGTGGTAGTGTGCACCAAAACAAGAAATAAATGTTAAGTTAATATTGGATGTAAAATGGATATTTTAAGAGCTATGAGCACTTGTTTGCCTTCGCTACTGTGAGACACAACTCTTTTACTAAAAGCTCTTCGCTTTCCATATTTTGAGAGAAGACAGTGTAGACTAAAACAAGAAAAAAAAGTCCAGTAAACGGGGGCTCTGAAGTGTTCATCTTAACAACTATGGCCACTTGGTCATCTTCGCTATCGTGAAACTTCTCTCTTCTACTGAATAAGTGCTCATAGCTTTTAATGCATTTAGAGCCCATGTTTTTTTTTTTCTTGTTTTTGTTCATACTACCACATCTGATAGTTTGTCGGTGGAGCTTAAGAATGTACATATCTCGGGTGTAAGCAGTGGTAAAGGGAAAAGTTGTTGTTTTGAGGAATTGCGCTGTAAAGTTTCAGTAAAGTCTCATAATTAAAATATTTCAAGTGCATACAATGTGATTTTTAATTCAGGTAATTCATTGTTTTGAAAAACATTCGCAGTAAGGATATATTTTTAAAACGGTAAATTCTTGCACTTAATATGGGCTAGCAGTGGCTTACCTCTGATTGCTTGCTGAGCGAACTGACGAAATATTACTGCGAAATTTCGCAAAAATGCGAATTTAAGGGGTCCAAACTGTTTCAGTTTTTTTAATATAAAGATTTTCATTAACAGTTTTGCCAGCAACAAAACATAACAACCACAAAAACCTTTCTCTGATTCAGAATAATATAAAATTAATTTCGTCTACTAGCTTACCACAGCACGTAAACAATGTTAAGGATGGCGCTTAACATTTCTACCATCAGCCCGTCGTGTAAATTCACGTAAACTATGATAAGCGACCCAACTTAACGTAGTGTACTTGTTTTAGTAAATGTTCACGTTTACCTAATTAGCAAAACATTTGAAGCGCAAATGCCTTTGGGAACGTATTCAGGACCTGTATTTAAGTCGTGGTTATCAACATCATCCTCAGATTCCTAAAAATAGTTCCTGAAAAGCATTTTCCTAGCACAAACAGCACACACATTACCGCTGTAAGCCATGTTTCTACCAGTTACCACTGTTTACATGCACACATCTCGACCGTTTCCATGAACGAGAAACTGGAATTAGAGATATGGCTAACATTTCTCGGTTTATCGTGGAACTATCAACTAATATGAATAAAGCACATTATGTATCATGGTTTACATGCAATAACTCTGTTTCTCATCCTATGTCCCTTGGCACTGTTTACAGCCGACGTCTTAATTCATAAAAAACGAGCTGAGGACTGTAAAAAGACTGATAAACCCATTAAATGTTATAACTGCCTTCGATACAGTATTTTCTTTGTCACACACAGCAGAGATTAAAAATCTAATTTCTCTAGAAACCAAAGAAAATATGATGAAAAATATCTCTATGAAGAAGTGCAATTCAAAATCCGCACCATGATGTGACGTCACAACAGCCGTTATCGTTACGTCACTAATCAAAACTAGTATTGCAAATTCCTCATCATCCGTCTGTTCTTATTTTCTGTGTGTGTGTGTGTGTGTGTGTGTGTGTGTGTGTGTGTGTGTGTGTGTGTGTGTGTCAAAAAATGAAATGGGCTAGTAATGAAAATCAGGACAGAAAAGTGAATTCCAAAAAGTTGTGGCACTATACGTTAATCTAAAATAACAGGCACGCGTTTTTAAGACGGTAATTCGAGGCGCACACATTCTCCATTTTCATCACTTACAGCTACAGAAATAGAGTGTCTACTGTTACATTATATACTTACTGCTCATGACAGCTAATGGGCGAAATTATCGCGGAGTTACATATGCGACATGAACGTTGCAGCGGATCTGGCTCACTTTAGTCTGAAGTGAACAGTTCTTCAAGCGTCTTGCCTTAGCACTCTAAACAGATGAAAGCAGGAAGTAAGATTTTCCGACACCCAGGAACTCAGAGTATGAAGCGTCTGAACTCTCATGTGGACGATCGTTGCTAGGCAACAGTAAACGTGGCTTGAACAATAGACAATCTTTCATGTAAAGCTGCTGGAGCTAGCTTCACCCACTGCTCCCCTCATCTAAATCTGCATCTACGTACATAATCTCCGAACCACTGAGAAGTACATGAAAGAGGGTACTTAACATGGTACCACAACTTAGGGTTTCTTCTCCTTCCAATAGCGAGCAGAGGGCGAAGAATAACGGCTGATCAAACGCCTCTCTGCTTGCTGTAATTATCCTTATGTTGTCTCTTACGGGAGAGATTCGTGGGAGATCGTTCTTGAAACTTTGTAACCAGTCTTTCACGGGATAGCTGACGTCTATCTTCAAGTGTCTGCCAATTTAGATTTTTCAGTGAAGCTGTCCCGTGAGTCAAATAAGTTACCATTCGCGCTGCCCTTTTCTGTATTCGTTCAGTATCCCCTTGTCCCAGCACACTTCAGCAATATCCTAGGATGGGTCGCACAAGTGCTCTGTAAGCAATCGCCTTTGCAGACTGATTGCATTTCCCAAGCATTCCACCAAAGAACCGAAGTTACCTATCTGCTTTACCAAAGCCTGAGCCTATGTGATAGTTCCATTTCATATCACTACAAATTGGTATACACAGGTATTGTATGAGTTGACCGATTCCAGTTCTACATCTACATGGATACTCTGCAAATCACATTTAAGTGCCTGGCAGAGGGTTCATCGAACCACCTTCACAATTCTCTATTATGCCAATCTCGTATAGCGCGCGGAAAGAATGAACACCTATATCTTTCCGTACGAGCTCTGATTTCCCCTATTTTATCGTGGTGGTCGTTCCTCCCTATGTAGGTCGGTGTCAACAAAATATTTTCGCATTCGGAGGAGAAAATTGGTGATTGGAATTTCGTGAGAAGATTCCGTCGCAACGAAAAACGCCTTTCTTTTAATGATGTCCAGCCCAAATCCTGTATCATTTCTGTGACACTCTCTCCCATATTTCGCGATAATACAGAACGTGCTGCCTTTCTTTGAACTTTTTCGATGTACTCCGTGAGTCCTATCTAGTAAGGATCCCACACCGCCCAGCAGTATTCTAAAAGAGAACGGACAAGCGTAGTGTAGGCAGTCTCCTTAGTAGGCCTGTTACATTTTCTAAGTGCCCTGCCAATAAAACGCCTTCCTCACAACATTTTCAATGTGTTCCCTCCGATTTAAGTTGCTCGTAATAGTAATACCTCGGTATTTAGTTGAATTTACAGCTTTTACATTAGACTGATTGACTAGTTGACATCATAGGCATGCGTTTTTTTTTTTTTTCTTTTTAGCTGTGTGAAGTGGACAGCTTTACATTTTTGAATATTTAAAGCTAGTTGTCAATCTATGCAACATTTTGAATTCTTATCAAGGTCCGACTCAATGTTTGTGCAACTTTTTCTAGACAATGCTATTGATAACTGTATGATCTATGAAAAGTCTGAGGTTAATATTAATTTCGTCTGCGAGATCAACATACAGCAAGAATAACGAGAATTTCAACACACTTTTCTTAGGCACGCCTGAGGTTTCTCCTGCATCTCTCGATGACTCTCCGTCCTACAGAAGATGCTGTGTTCTCCCTACCCAGAAGTCCTGATTTAAAACACAAATTTTCCTTAACACCCAGTGTAATAATGCTTTCTTTAATAAACGTTAGTGAGGTCCTGAGTCATATGCTTTTTGGAAGTCAAAAATATTGCACTCACCTAATTGCCTTAACTCGTTGCTTTCTGGGCATCATTTCGGAAAACCGCAATTTATGTTTCGGATGACCAATGTTTTCGGCATAAATCCTGGTTGGCTTGGAGAAGTTCACTGTGTTCAAGATACCCTATTACGTTTGAGAATATGTTCTACGATTCTACAAATGATGGGTATCAGCGATATACGGGGTGGAGCTGAGGAAACGCATGTTTTTTGAACCGCTAGTACGGGCGACGAGAGGGGGTATTGACCTTGAATGAATGTTGGCAGACTGCCCATACAATGCAGTTTCAGTCGCTATGGAGCGTTGGAGCGTAGAGGATCGTGTGTTCGTTGTCGAGCACTACTTTAGAAACAATGATTCTATAGTCACAGTGCAACGTCTTTTTCGTCAAAATTTTAGAGTTGGACCTCGAGGGCAGTTCCTGATCGAAATACTGTACTCCGATGTGTTTCAGCGTTTAGACGTACTGGATCTATGATAAAAAAGAAACCACCTGGTCTTCCCCGTTCAGTGCGTACTCCGTAAAATGTAGACCGAGTGAGAACGGCAGTTCTTGATAGTCCGAAACGATCGGCTAGACGATAGGCTGTAGCGCTGGGTACGTCAAGTCGTTCGTTTCACCGCATCTTACATGATGATCTTAAGTTTCCCCGTACAAGATAATTATCGTCCAATAGCTTAGTGAACGGGATTTTGTGCAGCGCCGAGAGTTTTGTCGCGTAATGGACGAAATTTTTACGAAAGATGCAGATGCTACAGTCTTCATGAGTGATGAAGCACATTTTCATGTAGACAGTTGCGTCAATGTTCAAACGGAGAACCCACACGAATTACACCAAAGACCTCTCCACTGCTTAAAAGTAACAGTGTAGTGCTGCATTTCAAAGATGGGGATTCTTGTACCCTATTTTTTTTTAAGAGGAAGAAACTGCAGTTACTGTGACATTTGCGCGCTACGTTAATATGTTAAACAACCTTAATCATCCAGAACTTGTAAGGTGTCAAGTGAACATGAGAGAAATATGGTTTCAGCAGGACGGTGCCACAGCTGACATGGCGAGAGCATCCATGGAAGTGGTTCCACAAATGTTCCCAGTACATGTTATTTCGCGATATGTTGATGTTTACTGGCCCCCTCACTCATCCGATTTGTCGACATGCAACTTCTTTTTGTGGGGATATTTAAAATCAAAAGTCTACATGAACAAGCCTCGCACAATCGATGACCTGAAGAATTCCATTTGTCAGGAAATTGAAGCCGTGCGAATGAAATTTGGAGAGAGCCATGCCTAACTTTCGGGAGAGGATCCAAATTTGTATCCAGTAAGAAGGACGTCATCTCCAAGACATTATTTTTCGAACCTAATTAAAGTATGTATGTTTCAAAACTGCATTAAAAATCTGTCACCTGATGCTTGTTTTTATTTACTTATTAATTTATTTATTTTCTTAGACCGTGTCCCAGTCATTCAATAGTGAAAAACATGCGTTTCCTCTGCTCCACCCTGTATTTTTGTGGATCACTTCTGCTTCCCTCCTTGTAGACAATTGCGATCTATGCACGACGACAGTTTCCTGTTCAAGACATTTACGGTGTCTTATGGTTAAAATGGAAGCTAACTCAGCTACATATTCTGTGTAGAATCTGAATCTATAGTAGGAACGTTAGCGAAACGTTAGCTGTTTCGCAGCGGCACCGAGACTAGTATCTATATCATTTATCTTTGCAATGGTATGGATAGAAAACTGGGGTTCTTCTTCTGTGTCTTCTTTAGTAAAGGAACATTTGAAAATACTGTAATCGGCATTGCTTGATACAGCACCCTCGTCAAATAAACGTGACTATATGGGGCTCATGCAAGATCAAACAGCAGTTTTCATGCAAAGGAGTGGGGTTGAGGTTTTCTTTTCCGTTACATTCAAAGTACTTTCATTTGTAACTGCCATCTATTCGCTCAGTTTGAAGCTGGCGAATTAATGCTTCTTGAGAGACAATTGTTTTACTGATGGTCTTTTTAGAATGCAACAGTCTGTGATACATTAAAATGTTGTTCTTTTCTGCTACCGACTACACGGAGCTGATGTGCGCTCACATATTTTGTGCTGCGGGGGTTTGGCATGCAGTATCCATGCAGCAGTCCCCACTTGACCAATAAAATAAGAGGTAAAATACTTGATCTGGTGAATAACCACAACCGAGGAACATGGAACACATTTACAGAATAAAAATCCGCTTCAGTTGCAAGTAATTTCTTACTTTATTGCCCGGCCGATTTCGAAGCATAAAGCTTCATCTCGAGGTGCCACCAAATAACTATGGGAACGTAAGTGTGTGGAGGTCAGGCAGTCAGTCGTGGAAGGGGGTGGGAGAGGGGGGAGGGGGGGGGGGGGGAAGCGGGTCACAACCAAGTCAAAAAGAAACGTATGGGTGTGTAGGAGAGGCAACTACACTGCCTGCCTGGACAATGGCTAGTCACAAAACGCAACTGTCATTAGTTATTGATATCTACATTTAGATCAATACTCCGCAAGCCACTTTAGCGTGTGTGCCAGAAGGTACTTTGTGTAGTAGTGACACTTGCGCCATTTTCTGTTCTAGTCACGAATGGTACGCGGGAAGAGCGATTGCTGGTAAGCCTCCATGTGAAATCGAATCTCTCTGACTTTACCTTCATGGTCTCCTTGCGGGATACACGTAGGAAGAAGCAATATAACGGTTGACTCTTCTACTTACAGGGCGACAGTTACTGAAATATATGGAAAAAAACACAAAGTAGTCACAAACTATGGAGTGCACATTATTCAACACGTAAACGTCAATACAGATATTCGAATTTAGGTTATCACATGTTCATATGCCCGCCATCACTGGCTATGATGTGCCGAAGACGAATAACGAAATTCTGCATGACGCACTGAAGTGTCAGAACATCGATGCTGCCGATGAAATCCTGAAAGTTTTCAGCTCAGCAGTGGTTTCGAGGTTATTGCTGTACACCTTGCCTTTAATACAGCGACACAGAATGAAGTCGCATGTTTTCAGATCCGGAGAATATGGCGGCCAATCGAGGCCCATGCCAGTGGCCTCTGGATAACCTAGAGCGAAAATATGGCCCCCAACGTGCTCCTCCAGGACATAAACCACTCTCCTGTTCCGGTGGGTCGAGCTCCGTTTTGCATGAACCACATCTTGTCGAAATCAGGGTCACTTTCGATAATGGGGATGCAAACGTGTTTCAAAGCCTTCCAAGTACCGTCGGTAGTCAGCGTTCCTTCAAGGAATATCGCACCGATTACTCCGTGATTGGACATTGCGCACCACACAGTCACCCGTTGAGGGTGAAGAGGCTTCTTGATCACGAAATGTGGATTCTCAGTCCCCCAAATGCACCAATTTTGCTTACGACGAACCTATTCAAATGAGAATGGGCTTCGTCACTAAACCAACACATATTCACATCAACGTCCTTCCGTCAATTTTGTGGACGATCGAGTTGTCGCAATACAACCGCTATTCCATGGCCCTGGGGCCTAATGGCCGACAGGTTTGAATTTTGTGTGGGAAGAGATGCAGGTCTTCAACGACAATTTGTCGCAGTGTTCCCCGATTGATTCACACCTGTTGCGCAGCTGGTCTGATCGATTTCCTGGGACTGGTTTGAAACACAGTGCGTGTCTTCTCGGTGTTTTCAGACGTTTTCTCCTTTTTGGACGATCCAAATTGCCAACACTTTCAACACGAACACTGTATGTTCTCTCAAACTTGGGAATCAAATTCTTGATTGTTAGCACACTCGGACCAGTTATCTTCAAATTCTTGAAAAAGTTATGTATTGTAGAGTAGCTTCACACCTTAGTACAAATAAAGTTTTAAGAAAATGTCAGTTTGGTTTCCAGAAGGGGTTTCAACGGAAAATGCTATATATACTTTCACTAAATAAATATTAAATGCTCTGAGTAACCGGAAGTCGCCCGTTGGTATTTTTTGTGATCTATCAAAGGCTTTTGATTGTGTAAATCATGGAATACTTCTAGATACGCTCAAGTACTGTGGTATGAATGGGACAGTGCTCAAATGGTTTAAATAATACCTAACAGGAAGAGTGCAGAAAGTTGAAACAAGTAGTTCACATAATATGCAAAAAAACTGGTGATTTGTCAAACTGGGGAACAATCAAGAATGGGGTGCCACAAGGTTCGGTCTTGGGTCCTCTGCTGTTCTTAATATATATTAATGACTTGCCATTCTATATTCACGAAGATGCAAAGCTGGTACTTTTTGCCGATGATACAATTATAGCTATCACACCCAACAGACAAGAATTAACTGGTGAAATTGTAAACGATGTTTTTCAGAAAATCATTAAGTGGTTCTCTGCAAATGGGCTCTCACTAAACTTTGACAAAACGCAGTATATACAGTTCCACACAGTAAATGGAATGACACCATTAATAAATATAGACTTCGATCAGAAATCGGTAGCTAGGGTAGAATATTCAAAATTTCTAGGTGTATGCATTGATGAGGGGTTGAACTGGAAAAAACACACTGAGGATCTTCTGAAACGTTTGAGTTCAGCTACTTATGCTATTAGGGTCATTGCAAATTTTGGCAACATACATCTCAGTGAATCAGCTTACCATGCCTATTTTCATTCTCTGCTTTCGTATGGCATCATATTCTGGGGTAACTCATCATTGAGTAAAAGAGTGTTCATTGCACAAAAGTGTGTAATCAGAATAATTGCTGGAGCTCATCCAGCAGACACTTATTTAAAGAGCTAGAGATCTTCACTGTAGCCTCACAATACATATATTCACTTATGAAATTTGTTATGAACAATCCGAACGAATTCAAAAGTAATAGCAGTGTACATGGCTACAACACTAGGAGAAAGGATGATCTTCACTACTCAAGGTTAAATCCACTTTGGCTCAGAAAGGGGTAAATTATGCTGCCACAAAAGTCTTTGGTCACTTACCTAATAGCATCAAAAGTCTGACAGACAGCCATATAGCCTTTAAAATGAAATTTAAAGAATTTCTTAATGGTAACTCCTTCTATTCATTAGATGAATTTTTGGATATAGTAAGTGGGTAATTTCCCCAACCCCCACGAAAAAAAATTATATGAAGTGTGGCTCTGGCTCTGAGCACTATGTGACTTAACATCTATGGTCATCAGTCTCCTAGAACTTAGAACTACTTAAACCTAACTAACCTAAGGACATCACACAACACACAGTCATCACGAGGCAGTGAAAATCCCTGACCCCGCTGGGAATCGAACCAGGGAACCCGGGCGCGGGAGGCGAGAACGCTACCGCACGACCACGAGCTGCGGACAAAATATGAAGTGTCATGTAATATTTTGTGAAATTTAATATCTTGTATAGACACCTTTTATTAACCTGACACGTTCCACATCATTATGAAGTGTCGTATTCATGATAGGAGGCCTTCATAAGCGCCATACGCTCGGACACGCTGTACAGTGACATTTTCAAGTGCAAATGGCGAACAACAACAAAGCGCGAGCGCATGTGCATACTAATTCCCATCGTGACCCGCGGCCAATTGTGTAGTTTGAACGTCCTAACGCAAATCGTTCAGAAGTTATGTCGATTTTATTTCATGTAGTTCAATAATTGAAAACCTGTACGTACGCTCTCCGATTTTAACAGTTGACAACACCGTAATGCAGAACGCCTCTGTTGTAGCGTGCTGCACTGGAGCTTTTTGAGCAACTCCAAAACGTTTTCGCAGAAACTAAACAATCTGATGAGGAAACGCGATGTCCTTCTTCGGATCTCCACTGTCTCCTCTCTCTATAGTATCCGGTACTGACACCAGCCTGACGAGTAATACCGAAGTAATGGTGGAACGTGGATTTTGTAAGTCACCTCCCTTGTGAGTTGACTACACAGTCTGGAGGCTCTCCTAACGAAACTCGATCTGGCATCTGCCTTATCTGTAATGAATTTTATGTGGTCATTCCACTTTAAATCGTTGAGTACGCATACTCAGATATACACTCCTGGAAACTGAAATAAGAACACCGTGAATTCATTGTCCCAGGAAGGGGAAACTTTATTGACACATTCCTGGGGTCAGATACATCACATGATCACACTGACAGAACCACAGGCAACAGAGCATGCACAATGTCGGCACTAGTACAGTGTATATCCACCTTTCGCAGCAATGCAGGCTGCTATTCTCCCATGGAGACGATCGTAGAGATGCTGGATGTAGTCCTGTGGAACGGCTTGCCATGCCATTTCCACCTGGCGCCTCAGTTGGACCAGCGTTCGTGCTGGACGTGCAGACCGCGTGAGACGACGCTTCATCCAGTCCCAAACATGATCAATGGGGGACAGATCCGGAGATCTTGCTGGCCAGGGTAGTTGACTTACACCTTCTAGAGCACGTTGGGTGGCACGGGATACATGCGGACGTGCATTGCCCTGTTGGAACAGCAAGTTCCCTTGCCGGTCTAGGAATGGTAGAACGATGGGTTCGATGACGGTTTGGATGTACCGTGCACTATTCAGTGTCCCCTCGACGATCACCAGTGGTGTACGGCCAGTGTAGGAGATCGCTCCCCACACCATGATGCCGGGTGTTGGCCCTGTGTGCCTCGGTCGTATGCAGTCCTGATTGTGGCGCTCACCTGCACGGCGCCAAACACGCATACGACCATCATTGGCACCAAGGCAGAAGCGACTCTCATCGCTGAAGACGACACGTCTCCATTCGTCCCTCCTTTCACGCCTGTCGCGACACCACTGGAGGCGGGCTGCACGATGTTGGGGCGTGAGCGGAAGACGGCCTAACGGTGTGCGGGACCATAGCCCAGCTTCATGGAGACGGTTGCGAATGGTCCCCGCCGATACCCCAGGAGCAACAGTGTCCCAAATTTGCTGGGAAGTGGCGGTGCGGTCCCCTACGGCACTGCGTAGGATCCTACGGTCTTGGCGTGCATCCGTGCGTCGCTGCGGTCCGGTCCCAGGTCGACGGGCACGTGCACCTTCCGCCGACCACTGGCGACAACATCGATGTACTGTGGAGACCTCACGCCCCACGCGTTGAGCAATTCGGCGGTACGTCCACCCGGCCTCCCGCATGCCCACTATACGCCCTCGCTCAAAGTCCGTCAACTGCACATACGGTTCACGTCCACGCTGTCGCGGCATGCTACCAGTGTTAAAGACTGCGATGGAGCTCCGTATGCCACGGCAAACTGGCTGACACTGACGGCGGCGGTGCACAAATGCTGCGCAGCTAGCGCCATTCGACGGCCAACACCGCGGTTCCTGGTGTGTCCGCTGTGCCGTGCGTGTGATCATTGCTTGTACAGCCCTCTCGCAGTGTCCAGAGCAAGTATGGTGGGTCTGACACACCGGTGTCAATGTGTTCTTTTTTCCATTTCCAGGAGTGTATTTTATGGATGTGACTGCTTCCAGTGATTGTTCTGCAGTCGTATAATCATAAAAATAGGTCTCTCTATGTATTTATGCGTAATACGTTATATTTCTTTATGCTGAGTGCCAAATGTCAAACCTTGCCCAAGCGTCGATGCACTACAGGTCTTTTCTAGCAGTCCGGCTTCTCTGTAGAGAACGTTATCATCTGCTACTAGTTAATTCAAAATGGTTCAAATGGCTCTGAGCACTATGGGACTTAACATCTGAGGTCATCAGTCCCTTAGAACTTAGAACTACTTAAACCTAACTAACCTAAGGACATCACATACAGCCATGCCCGAGGCAGGATTCGAACCTGTGACCGTAGTAGCAGCGCGGTTCCGGACTGAAGCGCCTAGAACCGCTCGGCCACCGCGGCCGGCTACTAGTTAATTGAACTTCCGAAGTTGTCTACTAGGTCATTTATGTACGACGTTTGATCAAAAAGAAGGGAAGGTTCTAGTTTCGCGTGGTTTCTATATCAGATTTTCAATTTTTTTATCTTTTTGATACACATGTTCCTGATGTACGAGGTATGATCAAAAAGTAACTACGAGTATGAGTACTGCAATTTATTGCTGACCTGGTACTTCCAATATTCTGATAGCGTTACGCTCAGTGGCATAAAGTCTACAGCTAAAACTAAGTCAATATCCTCAATCTCGTACAGACAAAGACATTTTGCCTAACTACAGCACGCCAGAATATACGGATATCAGTAATCTGTAGGTACTCTGGCCAGAGTTCTAAGCCGAGAACCCAGACGCCACCATTGGTGCAGTTTCCATCGCACCTCTTGGGCATTCTCTCTGTCAGTTATATGTTTATTGTAGGTGTTACCGTTACGTTATCTCTACGCCAGCGTTTCTAATCAACACTACAGAGGTGTTTACATCTGGTCTGCTCTTCAGCTGTTTACTCGTGCTTCTGTTACTGGAGCTGGTGTTTGAGGGCAGGTCTTGGTGAAATGCTCCTAGATCGGATTAGTCTTTAGCCTGTGGCGACAACAATGCTGCAGGCTTACCACTGTATGGGTCGGCATGCACACCTCTGAAGTTCCTACCATGCAGTTTTAATAAATTTGTATTAGTTCAAACACAAAAACCACAATTTTTGTGAATGACCAACCAACGTCCACTTCATAGTTTAGATTCAATACTTACATTATCTAATCAAGGTATCTGGACGCACGCTCTAATGTGGAACTGACCACTAAATACCACGAGAAGTTGACCCGCCAGAATGAAAGCAGATGGGGAGTATTGTGCTGGCAGTGAAGAAGCAGTAACAGCAGCATGGGCTGGTCAGCAGTACTCACTGACTTCGAATGTGGAGTAGTCATTGGATCCTTCCTGAAGTTGCCAAAGTCGACTGTTGATCATGTGATTGTGAATTGGAAACTACAGCTAAACCAGCACCAACCAACTTCAGGAACTGACTGAGAGGGACCGTCGGGTACTGCAGATGGTTGTTGTAAAAAGTCGCATGATACCAGCGGAAGGAATCACTCATGAGTTCCAAAGTGCTACCAGCAGTCCATCTAACAAAACGACCTTGTGTATGGGGTTAAAAAGAATGGGGTGCAATGGCCGAGAAAGTCCTCACAAACGACAAATTTCTGTAGGCAGTGCTGGGCGACGCTTGAGGTGGTGTAAAGAACGATGAGGGTGGTCAGTGGGTCACTGGAAATGAGTGATTTGGAGTGATTAATCGCGTTATACCATGTGTTGTGACTAAGAATTCGCAATTTTTCACAAACACAACTTTTACTGATGTAAGTTCACAAGGTTGATGACTGAACAACGCCAGCCGGAGTGGCCGTGCGGTTCTAGGCGCTACAGTCTGGAACCGAGCGGCCGCTACGGTCGCAGGTTCGAATCCTGCCTCGGGCATGGATGTGTGTGATGTCCTTAGGTTAGTTAGGTTCAATTAGTTCTAAGTTTTAGGCGACTGATGACCACAGAAGTTAAGTCGCTTAGTGCTCAGAGCCATTTGAACCATTTTTTTGACTGAACAACAAACGAAAGGTAACAATAACGATGCCAGTAAAAGTCTCCTAATTGAGGCAAACAAAAGTTCACTTCTAATTTTCCACAAAGGTTCGTGGTAACACACACACACACACACACACACACACACACACACACACACACACTAGTAACAGTCCATTTCAGAAATGAAGACGTAATCTTCAACGGTCGCAGTACACGAGCTCGGCATCTCCTAAATAACTGTCTCCAGGCAACCAGGTTTTGGCATAGTGATACTTCCTGCAGGCCGTGGCTCCAGCTCCTCCTGCAGGAAGTAGTGCTCGGAATGTCTGTTTCCATTGTCTTGTATGTAAATAGCCGGTGTTTACCATGGTGCGTTTGGTACGACTTGGACATATTCAACCTGTACAATGAAATGAACACCATTAGCTGCTTACAGGCGTTGACATACGTCAACGGGGACAGATCAAAATATGTGCCCCGACCGGGGCTCGACCCCTGGATCTCCTGCTTACATGGCAGACGCTCTGTCCATCTGAGCCACCGAGGAGACAGAGGACAGCGCGACTGCAGGGATTTATCTCTGGCACGCCTCCCGCGAAACCCACATTCTCAACGTATTGTCTCACGCAACATTCGTAGTGCCCCCGCCCATTATACTCATTACTAGCGGCGCGTTGCCGATTCCCGTAAGAGTTCGGGCACTGCTTGTGCATTCGCACAGAAGAAGATGGTCAAGTGGCAGGTGAGCCTTAACTATATTATACTAAGATGGTATCTGTTCTTTCGGACATGCGGGACAATACGTTGAGAATGTGGGTTTCGCGGGAGGCGTGCCAGAGATAAATCCGTGCAGTCGCGCTACCCTCTGTGTCCTCGGTGGCTCAGATGGACAGAGCATCTTGTAAGCAGGAGATCCAGGTTTCGAGTCCCGGTCGGGGCACACATTTCCATCTGTCCCCGTTGACGTATGTCAACGCCTGTAAGCAGCTAAGGGTGTTCATTTCATCGTAATTTCATTCTAACGAGCTGCATGGTCACCGATGGCATGTGTTCTTTCGGGCATGTCCGAAAGATCAGATACCATCTTAGTGTATATATATACAAAATCGTTCTCTGTGGTGTAATATGGCTTGCCGGCCCTCAGGGGCTACCTTGGCTCCTGTATAACACCCTGTGAAAATCTGATGCAAGTCTCTGCGTTTGGCGACTGCTTCAAATGGTTCAAATGGCTCTGAGCACTATGGGACTCAACTGCTGTGGTTATCAGTCCCCTAGAACTTAGAACTACTTAAACCGAACTAACCTAAGGACATCACACACATCCATTCCCGAGGCAGGATTCGAACCTGCGACCGTAGCAGTCGTACGGTTCCGGACTGCGCGCCTAGAACCGCGAGACCACCGCGGCCGGCAAGGCGACTGCCTGTAGAACACTACCTTCCATCATGTGTAGTGCCAACAGTGAAGTACAGATGAGATGGTATTACAGTATGGGAACGGTTTTCGCGGTTAGGGCGTGATTGCCTTATTGCACCCATGAAAAGGATAGGTGTGGAAGTGTCTATTTTTTATTAATCCAGTCTCGAACAATTTTGGACTAACGAGTAGTTTACACTTGCAGTTATGTAACCCAATGAAAGGATTTCTAAAGCATATTGCCGTCGCACATTTCCCTGCAATTTATGTCAGCGATGTCAAAGAACTGCACGCAAGTATTGATGTTTTCTGCGTCACTAACGTTGCTTATGTAGAGTACCTGCACCATGAGTTAGAAACATGCTGAGGCTGTATCCACTGAAATACGTCTATTTTCTGTATTTCTTACATTTTTCGCGCAGTCGTCTTCTGAAAACACAGAGGTATTTACCAATAACCTGGTACATCCATGTGAATAAAGCTC